>NC_081572.1:38107001-38342230 GCF_022355385.1 Mustela nigripes
TGGGGGGCAGACAAAGATCACAAGTCTGCAGGGTGGCTCCATGGCACCCGGCTCCCCTCTGACAACGCTAGTAATAATAATGAGGGCATTCCTGATGGCAGCCCAAGCCACTGAGCTTGGCTTAGACACTCAGTGCTTGACACATTTTAACCCATCAGAGTCTCCCCTCAGCCCTACCAGGTGGGTACTCTTTCCTATCCCCATTTTACAGATGAGCAACCCAAGGTTTAGACAAGGTGCACAGCATGTTTCTGGTAACAGAGCTAGTGTGTGGTACATCCAGGACTTGAACTCATAGCCATCTGGTGCCAGCACCTGAGCCCTTGACCGCAGCCCTCACGGCCTCATGAGGTGCATGGACAGCAGCGTGATTCAGCGACCCTGGACTCTCATTCCCACACCCGCAGTGGGGTTTGTGGGCAATTTGGTTACCTCCCGAAGCCTCAGTCTCCTTGTCTGTAAAATGGATAGGATAACTTCACAGATGAAATGAGATGTTGGCTCCCGGCCCATGTGGATTTGCTTCCCTCTGTGAAAATGCAGTCTGTGCAGAGAATGTAATGGGGTGTTTCAATGTCATGTCCCCCAATATCCCACAGTTCAGGGATCTCTCTGCAATAGGCACAGACCCTGGCCCTGCCCACCCCCTGGGGACACCTGTTGGTTTGACAACCGGCATCTGTACGGAGGACAAGCAGAGACCTAGGAAACAGCCAGACCTCTCCAGATTGGTAGGAGGAACTTTAACAGGCAAGGGAACTTCCTAAAGGGCTTGTGTCCTGGCCGCCTCAAGATGGGTACAGCTCTGCATCGCCTGCCAGAGCCTTCAATGTTTGTACAGAGGCCTGAACTAGATAGGCCTGAACTAGTCGCACATACCGCTTAGTTTTTCAACAGTGCCTTACTCTCAAGGCTGTGTCCTTGCAAGCAGCTCCCACTGTGGGAATGGCAGGCGGAGTGTACATTCCAAGGACAGGGGAGGGGCCGAGAAGCTTTTGATTGTCTGGGCCCACCCAGTTCCCTGGTCAAGCGGGGGTCTTTCATGACCTTCCCCAACAACAGAAAGAATCATGCTGTTTCTTAGCTATTGGCGTCCTCCAAGATTGCTTTATCAAAGTGCCTAGACCAAAATTAGCAGGCCATCAACCCATGCTAAACGGAATGCATAATCAGACACAGAAAAAGGAGACATGGACCCATAGGCATCTGTTTATATTTATATATAGACGGAGAGAGTGAAAAGGCATTTACCTCATTTTCTTTCCACAAAAGCTCTTGAAAATCTGCCTTTGGTGGCTCTTCTGTGGGACTTCATACCACGGACACCGTGACCCCACTTCTGCTCACCTCCGCCCACCACTTGTTCCTGAAGATCAGAAGCTGTTCTAACCAGGAGGAGGGGGAGGAAGTTCCCCTTGGTGGCATGGCAGGTCCAGCTCTTAGGCACCGCATATTTCTCGGCTGCCCTGGTCACCGCCAGCTCACCTATGGCCCACCTACGGGGGTGCCGATAAAGTTTTCTCTGAAAGCCTGTCTGTGGCGGGCTGACTTCAGGGCCCTCTGTGCCTCTGCCCTCCTGTGTTAAGCAGTTGGCTCTGGGGGTTGAGAGAAAACAAACAGCAATGGGTTCTCTCTCTTCCTTCCTTCCTAGGGAGAAAAGAGCAGCAGTAGTATCTAATAAGAAGACACAGGAAGAGAGAAATACACAATAAAGAGTATTTTTTTTTAAGATTTATTTTTTAATTTGATGGAGAGAAATCACAAGTAGGCAGAGAGGCAGGCAGAGAGAGAGGGAGGAGGAAGCAGGCTCCCCGCTGAGCAGAGAACCCGACGTGGGGCTCGATCCCAGGACCCTGAGATCATGACCTGAGCCGAAGGCAGAGGCTTAACCCGCTGAGCCACCCAGGTGCCCCCACAATAAAGAGCATTGAGAGAAGGCAATTAATACGGAGAATGGATGGGGAGTGGTGGGACTGTGGGGCAGCTGTCATGCCCTATGGAGAAGGGAGATGACGTAACATTAAATCAGGAGCCGATGCCTCAGGTCCTGGGCACCATTTTTTACTCATTGGGTAGATTTGAATCAGACCTGCTTTTTTCATGTGAGAGGGAAATTTGTGTCTTTAAGCAGAGGGACTGGACAGGTCAGATGTGCTCCAGGAATCTCTGCTCAGCCTACCCGGAGGGGTCAGGCCTTAGGTGACGAAAAGACTAGGGGTAGGTGTGTCTCATGGAAAGCAAACACAATAAGAGAAAGGAACCCCTGATTCAGTGCTAAAGGAGAGAGTACTCCTATTACAAACCTGGCTATCAAAAAATTGATGGAGGGTAAGGAAGAGTTTGGAGGCTGTCCCGTGACTGTCTTCCTTATTTCACACCAGAAAGCATTTATTAAGCACCTACTGTTTTAGTTATTTCTTTATGACATCATTATCCCATCAGATTAGGAAAGCAGAGAAAAGCTTGTATGGGAAATGTCAGGGTCAGCTGTCCATTCAGGCAGGGGGAGTGAAAATGGAATAACCCAGTAACACTGGGTAGGTAAGTAGGACTTGCTTCACATGTGACCTCAGCATCTACCAGCTTTTCTTTTTTTGGTAGTCTATGAAGAAGGGGGAGAACCTTGTCAACAGCCTCCAGACTCAGGATTTTGCATCCAGTAACCCCAACCGAGGTTTTTCGGGTGCACAGTTCCTTGTTGAATCCACCGGCTCGGGCTCCACTGAGGTCTTCCTTTCTCCCGTGTGGGGGAATCAGTGGACAGCGCTGGGGGGTAGGAGGTGTCCCTCACCTTCTCAGGAGCTGGTTTCAGGACAGGGCACAGGTTTCTCAGGATCCAAAGAGGGTCTCCATTCTTGCATCTCCGAGAAGCAGCCTCAGCCTTGGAGGTAAGGGAATTCTCACATCACAGAGGACCTCCTGTGCCCCCATGTTGGGGTGCAGAAAAAGAAACAAGTGATGGGTGCATGAGCGGGGTAGAGGGTGGAGACGGGGAGGCCAGCCAAGTCCCTTCCGAGCCGGTGACATATGAGAAGAAGCCAGCCCTGGGGGAAACCTTTCCAGGCAGATGGAAATGCCAAGTGCAACACTCTGGAAAATGGCTTGGCATGCCGGATAGATAGGAGGAGCTCCTGGAATGTGGCTGATTCTGGTGGGGTCCCCATTCTGCCTTCCATAATCCCATAAAGGAAGAGAGCCTTCCCCACCCCCTGGAGATTCTGATTCAGGGGGGCGGAGGGGGCGGAAGGAGGATGGAGCTGGTCCCCGCATGTTTAACAAGTGTTGGGTGATTGGGGTTCACCTGACCTTGTCATCATCCCACTCCAGCAGATGGTGACATGGCATTAATGACCAGAAT
The DNA here is from genome assembly GCF_022355385.1 of Mustela nigripes. Classification (NCBI taxonomy): domain Eukaryota; kingdom Metazoa; phylum Chordata; class Mammalia; order Carnivora; family Mustelidae; genus Mustela; species Mustela nigripes. The sequence goes on from NC_081572.1 coordinate 38,110,360, forward strand.
CCCAGATTCTAACTCATTTTTATCCCATTACCAAGGCATTTATGATTTGGTCAAGGATCGTGTCAAATTGTAGTGGCATAGAAACCTGGTGCAGGAGGCCCAAAGAAGGAAACAGCACAGAGAGGTTACCTGGTTTTCCAAAGGCCACCCAGCAAGTCAAATCCATCCCAAGGCTCATATCAACTGGTAGCTGAATCCCAAAAGTCCTCTCTGTATGGACCGACTTCTGTAGTTTTCTCCTGGAAGGACAAAAATAAAACCACTGGAAATAAAATCTCAACGAGACACACACTGAATGCCCGCCTTTGCTCCCTGCCCCACCCTGGTACACCCTTCGCGACAAACAATTTGCTAAGCAGTTGCAGGAGGTGTGTACTTATAAATCAACCAAAAACAGGACCTACTTTGGTTTATAAGTTGATCTCTAAACCTTCTTTAGGGCAATGACAACAAGTCAGGAGAAAAGGTATATCGAGGCCTCTCCAAGTTTGAAATAAGAATGCCATCTGTAGGGGCACCTGGGTGGTTCAGTGGGTTAAAGCTTCTGCCTTCGGCTCAGGTCATGATCTCAGGGTCCTGGGATCCAGCCCCGCGTCGGGCTCTCTGCTCTGTGGGGAGCCTGCTTCCTCCTCTCTCTCTGCCTGCCTCTCTGCCTCCTTGTGATCTCTCTCTCTCTCTGTCAAATAAGTAAATAAAATCTTTAGAAAAAAGAAAAAAAGAATGCCATCTGTATCTGAGAAAACAATGTGTCTTTTTCCCTTTTTTTTAAATTAGGGAGTGATGATGACAGTAGCGCATACCTAGCATGGGTTACATAGGAAATTAGCATTCGAGCCCATAGTCGATCTGAGCTTCCTGGCCCTCCTACCTGTTACCACTTGCAGGAGGCGGCACTCTGCCCTTTGTGCTCACCCTCCCTGAGCTGCAGGCCCAGGACCGACCTCGGAGTCCCCAGGGCAGGAAGAGGGTCTCCCTTGCTGCGTCTCAGAAAAGCAGCCTCAGTGTCAGAGAAAATGAATTCATCCATACCTCCATTTACTCATTCCCAAGTGGATACATTTACCAGAGCCAAAATCTCAGCACATTGTTTAAGTGGGGAATTAAATTGCCTGACTTGCAAATGAATTAATCTGGAAATTTCCTTAATGTTTAGCCATGCACTTGATATTTCGCTTTCACCAAAAAAACTCCCCCCCCCAACAAAACCCACAATTACACAAAATTAGGGCAGAGCCTGAACGTTTGGGCCAAACAGACCCAATCTAAACCCAGTCTGCACACCCCCGATACATACCCACCTTGACAATGGGTAAGGTGCTGAGAATCAGATCAAAGAGGAGAATGTTGAACGAGTACAATGCCATAAAAATATTTTTAAGGATCCTGGAATATCTGATGTTTGTGTATAAGCCATACTGTTCATTGTAATTGAGTCTTATCTAATAAAAAGCATCCTTAAGAGGAGCTGTGTGGAAGATTTTTATTTGCCAGGTTGAACTACTATATTTGGCAGGAAACAGGCATATATATCAGGATTCTTGGAAAGACTGACAAGTACAGATTTCTGATAACTTAGGCTCAATTTACCTTCATGTGGGAGGGGCAGTAATGGACCTTTCTTTTTTTCTTTTTTTAAAAAAAGATTTTATTTATTTATTTGACAGACAGAGGTCACAAGTAGGCAGAGAGGCAGGCAGAGAGAGAGGAGGAAGCAGGCTCCCCACTGAGCAGAGAGCATGATGCGGGACTGGATCCCAGGACTCTGAGATCATGACCTGAGCTGAAAGCAGAGGCCTTAACCCACAGAGCCACCTAGGAGCCCCAGTAATGGACCTTTCAGGCAGCTCCCTGGGGCTCCCTTCTTGGCCCCACAATATGTCATGGGTTGGTCACTGCAGAGCTGTCCCCTTTCTCCTCCCACACGTCAGTAACATGGGCCCATGACGTTGATGACATAATGTTAACACATAAAGACTTGTCTCTGCAGCGGGACACTCTGCAGGTGTTGTCTCAAAGGAGAGAATTGGGGGGGGGGGGAGTGAACCCATATAAATTCAAGGCCCAGTCACCAGCATAAAGTTCTGGGGAGTCATTTGGTCAGATAAGACTCGAGTTGTGTCAGAAGCTGTGGTTGGAAGTGTTGGAGAGGATGTGGAGAAAGGGGAACCCTCTTACACTGTTGGTGGGAAGGCAAGTTGGTGCAGCTACTTTGGAACACAGCGTGGAAATTCCTCAAAAAAAAAAAATTAATAGAACTACCTTATGACCCTGCAATTGCACTACTGGGTATTTACCCCAAAGATACAGATATACTGAAAAGAAGGGCCACCTGTACCCCAATGTTCATAGCATCAATGTCCATAATCGCCAAACTGTGGAAAGAGCCAGGATGCCCTTCAATGGATGAATGAATACAGAAGATGTGGTCCATATATGCAATGGAATATTACTCAGCCATCAGAAAGGATGAATACCCAACTTTTGCATCAACATGGACGGGACTGGAAGAGATTATACTGAGTGAAATAAGTCAAGTAGAGAAAGTCAATTATCATATGATTTCAGTTACTTGTGGAGCATAAGGAATAACATGGAGGACATTGGGAGAAGGAGAGGAGAAGTGAGTTGGGGGAAGTCAGAAGGAGAGATGAACCATGAGAGACTGTGGACTCCGAGAAACAAGCTGAGGTTTTGGAGGGGAGAGGAGTAGGGAGGTTGGGTGAAACTGGTGGTGGGTATTAAGGAGGGCACGTATTGCATGGAGCACCCGGTGTGGTGCATAAACAATGAATCTTGGAACACTGAAAAAATAAAATAAAATTAAGATGTTTAAAATAAAAAGAAGCTGTGGTTTGGAAGGTACCGGACTATCAAGCCCCTAAGAATACGAAGGGCTACCTCTTGAGCTAGACAGGTCTGGGATTCCAGAAGGGAGGGGTGGAGCCTTGGGGCAGAGAGCGCAGAAGGAGAAAATAACCCTGCATTGGGGTCCCAGCTCTGGGACAGCACAGAAACCTGACAGGGTCCCCCAGAGCTTCAGTTCCTAGCAGTATGCACAGTTCTCCGCCAGGTGGAGCCTCTAAACCAAGGAACAGCAGGCCACAGTACGTGCTCCCCTTTCCATCAGAGGATAGGCTGAGAACATGTTCTATCCATTCCCTTCTCCCAATGTTCAAACCCTCATTGTGACCAGAGGGCCATGCCTGCCTGCAGCAGAAGAGCAGCCTGTCCACCAGCCCACGGTTTCTGGAGTGGGGGTGCCGCTGGGCCCCGTAGAGTACACAGATCCTCCAGATGCCACCCTCTCATTTCTTGTAGCCATTCCTGCGGCCTGTAGGAAGGGAGTGGGGGAAATTCCTGCTGGTGCCTGGACTCAGGAAGGACCCACAGCAGCTGATGGGCTGAGCTCAGAGTGGTTGGCTTGTGATGACTCGTGAGTCCCGGCCACCAGCCCTTTGCACTGACTGCTAGTGGACTATTCCAAAGAGATGAGCCCTATGGCTTGGACAGGGGAAGCTGGAGGTAGATGATCATGAATAAGCCCTCATGAGGTCAGAAAAGGTGGAACAATGTTTGGGTTCACTTGCAAGCGCCTGAGGCAACCCTGACTTCCACCTCCCAGTTCACAGTGCTCAGAAGCCCTGTGGCCACCTGGATGGTGCTGCCCTAGATCAGGTACAAGCTTTAGCAGCTGATCTTTCAGGGATATAGCTGATTAGATGCATAGGAAGCATGGCCACTGTAACTCCCGGGTGGACTGGCATCTTACCAAGGATACTGGATTGCCCTTGAAATACACTGACTTGGTTAATGCAGTGCCCGCACATTATGGACAATGCCCCAGGCCCTAGCCAGAGGGGTCTGGAGCCAACTACCTGAGTTTCTAGCTGGTGAGAGATGGGGAAATTGCTTCTACTGACTCCCTCCCTCTGCGTTAGGATTCTGAATACGCCTGGTTTGTGTGGACACTTGGCCTAACTTGAGCTTTCCCTTATCACTCTGAAAACCAGGCTGCCACCATCCGAGGATTAGAGAAGCTGAGTACCATGTAGGGATGCACGTGCCAAATACCCTGTCATCAGGGGTCACATTCCAAAGGTCATGACGTGCAAGACCAGGCCCAGGAACAGGACATAGAAAGCAAGTTCCAACTCTCCTAAAACCTGCAAGCAGCAGGCATAATAAAAAGAAAAAAACAGAGTGCTAAAGCAGCAGACTGAATTACTAACAAGTAAAACGCCTGTGTCCAGGAGGCCTGAAGCACTGTCCCAGGCTTCCATACATTTGAATGATCAACCAATAGGGCTTGCTCTTCCATATGCCAGAATGGGGGCCCCTATGGAGACACCCAATGCCATAAGGTATGGAAGTTTCTAGAAATAGCCCCGACTATTCCCGTGGATCAATGTGCTATGTTGCTGAAAACACCAAGCCTCACAACGCCCGGGAGAGGCATTATCTACTGGAATCTGCAATAAGACATCCCACCAGGATGGGTGAATTGCTTTGCACCCCTCGGTGAGGGGGAGCTACTCACGTCTCTGTGGGGATCCTGCATCCCGCTGCAGAGCTGACCCGTCGAGAACATTCTACCTGGAATGGAACAGGCACTATCAAGAGTGGGGACAACGTGGGGGTCTGGGTCTGGTCTATCTCCTCAACACCCCCCCCCCGCCCCCTGCTGCCTCTGCTGCCAACACGTATGGTACGGACAGCTGGGTGACGTCCCTCCAGCTGCGAACCTCTCTCTCCCCAAGGCCAAGCGCACATGTTCTGTTTTCCACTGCTACAATCATTTGGCCACTGTGTTTGTCCCCTCCACTGGCCTGGAAGACAGCACATGCCTAAACCCTTACTAAATTCACCCAGCAAGCCTTAAATGGGAACTGGCAAAACCTGTCTTTACTGAACACTGGAATGTCTAATGGAAAAAGCTGTCCTCCAAAATAAGATGGCCTTGGACGTTATTGCTGCCTCATGAGGAGGCACCTGTGCCATTATCCCAACAGAATGTTGTGTGCTCATCCCTGGTGAGAGATGGGGAACTTGCTTCTATCTAGCCCGCTGATGTCTCCTCTTTATTAAAATCACACAAGGACACAAGTGAGTGTCCTGAGGGATCTGATTCCCCAACTGAGAGGACTTCAGAAATCAGCGATTTGGATCATGGGGCTCTTCATGGGAAAAACTGGGGGATAATTGGGGGTTATTTGGGGGATAATTAATTTGTGTTTTCTCTTGCATGTGCCTATCCTGTTGCTCTTCATTGCACCTGGAGCTTGACACCTCCATGCAGGTGAAACCCTTTACTGAGGGGTAGGTACGTGGTGGAGGAGGGGGCAGGTGAGCTCACAAGAATGGGTCATGAGGGGCGAAATGTTGCAAGGGCTGACGGAGAGGACGTGACCACGGCTTAACCCCGAGCTTGACCCAGGGCAACCAGAGGTTCCTCACCGTGTTCCCTGTCCTTGGAATATGCATTCTGCTTGCCTTCCCTGTGCTAGAAGGTGCCCATGGACACAGCTCTGAGGGAGCGAGGTGCTGTTGCGAGTACTGGATGGCATATGTGACCGAATCCAGTGATGGCCTCTATGTCAACATTTAACCTGCGGGCAAGTGGATGTGGAGAGCTGAAGGACTTGCCGAGCCCAAGACAAGCCAGGTTAGTTAAGTTCCTTTGCTTGTAAACCCGCCGCCTACTACTCCGGAGAGGTCTGCCTCTTTCTCCACCTCTTCTTGCCCTTTCTGTCCTGGGGCCAGTCTATAAACCAATACACCTCTCCCGGCACTGAAGCCCGAGTTATCAAGGGTAAGAAATGTGTCTTACTCCTCTTCGTGTCCCCTAAAAGCAATAGAGGGGCTGGTGCAGTTGGAGTTCAGCACACTTGTTAAAACTGGTGAGTGGCGCCTGGATGACTCAGTGGGTTAAGCCTCTGCCTTCAGCGCTGGTCATGATTTCAGGGTCCTGGGATCGAACCCCGCATTGGGCTCTCTGCTCAGTGTGGCGCCTGCTTCCTCCTCTCTCTCTGCCTGTCTGTCTAGTTGTGATCTCTGCCTGTCAGATAAATAAATAAAACCTTAAAAAAAAAAAAAAAAAGACTGGTGAGCTGAAATTTGAGATTCATCGGGGAAGTGTTCCCATAAAGGAGGGCCTTGGGCTAGAAAATGAACAGCAGGGATGTGGCCTGATGGAAAGGAGGACTTGGCTGCTTTCTGTATGTGGAAGGAGGAAGTAGTACGTGATGAGTGTTTGTGCGTGTGTAATGGGGGAGTGGGATAGCAATGCTTGCCCCCTTCCTACATTTGGGAAGGAGTATTTGGATCTGCTTTCTGAGCTGTGTTTTCCAGGCAAGCCTGCCTGAGTTCAAGGCCCAGGTCTAGCACTTAGCAGCTGTGTAACCTAGCGAGGATACCTCACTTCTGTGAATCTACTTTCTTATCTGTATAATAGAGGTAAGCAACCACAGCACACACCTGTCAAGATGGTTGGGAGGGTTATATGAGATAAGACAGCCTCACACAGGTCTTGACAGAGGACAGATTCCTGTTTTTGGCGCCCTTGTTTTGAAAACCCTCTGCCTATCTAGACAGCCCTACACGCAGGGCTCAGGGGCCTCGGAGATGGCCCATGTGGGAGGTGGGTTAGCCTCTTCCATTTGTGCTTCCGTGCCATACTTCTGTGCTCTGAGTTCCCAGGATCAATACACTGCTAATTCAGTGTCACATGTTTACTGCCCCTGAGAGCCTTCTGATACTGTTCTGTTTGGATCTGGGTTGGTAAGAGGGCAGATGGGATGGAGAAATATTTTGAAGTAGATACAAACCAGGAGGGACATTCCCGAGGCTGCTTTCTTCTCAAATGCCTTCCAAGGAGTACTTAAGCTTGGCCTGCCCTGGGGACACCAGGTTGGCTGAACAAGGCGCCTTCTTGTGGCTCTGTCCCAGCTTGGCTGTGTGCACTGGGGTGGCCCCTGGACCTTTCCATTCCTTCCAACCTGATAGGATTTAGCACCACTGATTATGTAGGTTCTGGCCATTTGATCCTTGACACCAGGCAAAATCACACCCACCTGCTAGCAGGAGCGGACTTCCAGGGGATTTTCAGGAAAAGGAGGTAGGCAGCTGAAACCCCAATCCTTTGCTCTCACCTCTATCTCCAGCTGTGCTTCCATCTGGCAAATCCTGGGGCAACACACACACACACACACACACACACACACACAGCCCAGAGGAAATGCAAGCAGCCAGCCCTACCTGGAACCCCAGCTGTCTTTCTTCAGATACAGACCCTTGGGACAGCAGTTCGGGGGAGGAGGGGGTCTACTTGTTGCTCGTTCTCTGGGTCTCCAAGGGACGCCTGGCCCTTCCATCCGAGGATAGGTTCCTTGCTCACTCCCTGGAATGTTCCCCTACCGCTCGGCTGGCCAGCGGCAGACGCACTGTGGTTTTAGATGGCTCCTTACCTTCCCCACGTTGCGTATCTCCCCTCTGGAGACCCCAGGCCGAGTGTGACCTGGGAGCAGAATTCGGGCAAAGGAATGCTGCCTCCACCCCCACACCTGGACCCTGGGAGTTTATCAAGTGCCTCCCTGCCATCCACCGGGAGGGGTGTCACGTCCTCCCTCCCAGGGCCAGTTCTCCACCTTCCGCGAGCCCCCCTCCCCCCAGCTCCCTCCGCAAACGGCCAAAAAGAAACTTTCGCGGGGTCCCGGTCCCCCTTCCCACCTCCCGCCCTGCCCCCTCCCCCCACCCAGCAGCCCGGGGAGGGGAGGCGGGGGGAGGGGAGGAGGCCGGCTCCCTGGGCGCCCTCTGGGTCTCGCCTTACTTCCGGGAGGCGGGGGTTGGGGGGGTTGGAGAGGCAAGGCCCATGGAGCCCCCGCGTCCTGCCAGCCTCCGGGTCCGCGCCTCTCCCCGCGGTCGCGCGCTGCCTCCTCTCCGGGCGCTGGCCGCATACCCGCGGCCCGCCGGCTTTTGGAATTCCGCCCGCGAGAGACGGGGGCCTGGAGGCGGCGGCGAGGAGGGCCGGCGGCCGGCGGCGAGCAGCGGAATCCGGGGTCCGGAGCGGCGCGGGGAGGCGAGCGGAGCGGCGGCGGCGGCCCGGGAGGCTCCGCGCGGCGCCCGCCCGCAGTGCATCAGCGTGGCCGCGCGACATGCCCGGGATGCTCCACGCGGGGCATTATGCACGGGTTAACAGGCTCCGGGCTGCCGAGCGACTTGTTTGAAGCATTTTCTCCCTCGCTCTCGCTTTTAATCTTGTCTCTAGTGGCGTGTGTAGGGGGGAGGACTTTATTTCCATTGGCTAAGCTCTCCCTTCCCACCCACATCTCTTCCACATCACCTTGGTGTCTCCCTAAATAAAACCAGCCCTCCTTATCGCCTGGAAAAAATCAGGAGCTAGAGTTTGCATGGGTTTATATAAACACTCACCCCTGGCGGCGTGCGGCTGGGCTCCCGGCATAAACTCAAGGCACCCGGCCTGATGCGTGCCTTGCCGTGTTCTCTCCCTTGAACGTCAAGGTTTGAGCAGAGCCCGAGGACTGGGAACTCTTCCCTGGAATTGGATCAACCTGAAGCCAGTTGCGGAACTGCACAGGGTCCCCATGGACCTCAAGGAGAGCCCCAGCGAGGGCAGCCTGCAGCCCTCCAGCATCCACATCTTCGCCAACACCTCCACCCTCCACGGCATCCGCCACATCTTCGTGTATGGGCCGATGACCATCCGGCGTGTGCTCTGGGCCGTGGCCTTCGTGGGCTCCCTGGGCCTGCTGCTGGTGGAGAGCTCGGAGAGGGTGTCTTACTACCTCTCCTACCAGCACGTCACCAAGGTGGATGAGGTGGTGGCCCAGAGCCTGGTCTTCCCAGCGGTGACCCTCTGCAACCTCAATGGCTTCCGTTTCTCCAGGCTGACCACCAACGACCTGTACCATGCTGGGGAGCTCCTGGCCCTGCTCGACGTCAACCTGCAGATCCCAGACCCGCACTTGGCTGACCCCGCGGTGCTGGAGGCCCTGCGGCAGAAGGCCAACTTCAAACACTACAAACCCAAGCAGTTCAGCATGCTGGAGTTTCTGCACCGCGTGGGCCATGACCTGAAGGATATGATGCTCTACTGTAAGTTCAAGGGGCAGGAGTGCGGCCACCAGGACTTCACCACGGTGAGTACTTGGCTTTCAGCTCACTTTTGTGCTTGGTTCTCTTGAGAAGTGCCATGCTGGGCTCGGCTAGGGCGGGCGGGTTGAGGGTGTTCTCCCTGTGCTTTGGAACAGGAGGGAGAGTGTGGTGCCGGAGTTGAAGGCCAAGAGGGTAGTTGGCCGGAGTTGTTGGGACTGGTCGGAGAAGTCTGCCTGCTGGGATGGGCACGGTTGCCTGGTCAGATGTGGAAGGTGAGCAGGGGGCCTGCGGTGGGGGGATCGGTCCCCCAGATGTGCTGAGTTGGCTTCCCTCCCAACCAGAGGGAGGAGGCTGGAGCTGTCCGCTGTCCAGGGCACTTGGGATCTGAGCTGTGTGATTGGAACAGCTTGTCATTGACGAGGTGGCATTTTCTCTCTCTCTTTCTCTGCTCGGAAGTGGCATCAGGCACTGCATCCTGTGGGCTGGGCTGGAGCTGAAGCTGCCAGAGAAGGGGGTGTGGGGCCCCAGACAGCCTGGGTGGTTCCAGTGGCTTTGGGAGCTTGCTGGAGCAGCTGATGCTGCACAGGGGTAGAAGTCTCGGGGCTTCCTTTTCTTGTGTGGATTCCGAGCTCCGTGTGGGGAGAGGAGAGGCCGGGGGACCCCGGGTCTCCTGGTCTGCTGGCAGGTTGGAAGCAAAGAGATATCCAGGGTGCTTGGGCCCGAGAGGAGCGTGTAAGTGGAGGCCCGTGTGTAGGAGAATGGTCAGTGTGGTGTCCGTGAGGCTGAGGGGGTTCAGGCTGGCTCGTCTGGGAAGCTTCGGCTTGAAACTCAAAGGCTCGGTTTGCTGTCTGTGCAATCGCTTAACGGCGCTTAACGGCGTGCTTGTGAGAGGAGTGGTGTGGGGAGGGGGCGAGCAGCTGTGGGATTGGAAAGCCTGGAGGAGGAGTGTGGAGCTGAGTAAAGACGAAAGGCAGAGGGGGATGTGGCTCACGTTCAGGATGGGGCTTCCTAGAGGGGCAAAGAACGGATGGGAAGAGAGCTGTCATTGCTGGGGTCCTCTGTGCAATTAGTGGGCTGCCAGTCAGAACTCGGGATAAGGGGTCAGACTGCAGCTGCATACCCCTCCTTGCTTCCAGTCGAGTCTGGGGCACTGGGGGCCGTGGGACCCTTCAGAAACCCAGGGTGGCTGCTTTTCCCAGAGCTGCCTTAGGGAGAACCCGGAGCTTTGGAGTCTCAGAGCCTGGAGCTAAATGGCCATGGTAGATTCCGGATGGCAGGTGCAGCAGTTGCAAAAGAACTGGACTCTGTCCTCCGCACTTGTGTGGGCCCTCTGCCTAAGGGAGACCCGCCCTACCTTGCCGAGAGTGCATCCACTCCCCACCTGCTCTCTGGCCCACTGCGTACCGGTCTCTCGCTCTGAGTTTCTGCTAATGCCACAAACAGGCTCTTCCTGCAGCCTCTGTGATTCCAGGTGGCTGTCTGTGATTCTGGAAAAGCCCAGAGTGCCAGAGAGGAAGGGGCATTGCCCCTTGCGTCCATAGAGCTCTGGTTCCTGGGGGTGCGGTTTTTACCCTTCGTTTTTAAACACTGAGGGAGAACACAACAAAATCCTTGGTAACCTCTTTATACTAAAGAAGAAGAGGGTCTGGGCTGGGGGGAAGGGACCAGCCATCCTGGGAGTCCTTCAAAATGGAGCAAACAGGACCCTGAAACATGTCATGCACACATGATGTCTCAGGTGGCTCGAGAAGGGGACAGTGACGCATTCCTGGAGGCTGAGACGATCCCTGTCTCCCACCCGTGCTTTCTAGTGCCGTGGTAACGCTCGGCTTCACCACTGCATCTGCCCGCTCGAACATGCTCTCAGCTGTTCCTCTGTCTGCCTGAACACACATGGAACACACAGGGAAACTGCAGTCGGTAGCAGACCCTGGGCGAGTTCCCAAGCATCCCCATAACTGCGTGTCCAACTAGTGGTTTCCTCTCCATTCATGATCAAGTTCCAGCTCCAAGGCAGGGTTCTTAGACCCACGGCTGCTGTTTTGCGCTTAACCCATCGTTTGAATCACTGGAGTCTCAAGAGGCCAGAGATCAGGCCTTCCAGCCTCACCTGGGCCTTTGACCTCTCCAGGTTGTCTCTCAAATAGCGAAGTTGCTTGTGGATATGGTTTGTTACATAGTGACCGGCTGTCCTCACCAAACCCAGGACGGACCTGGCTGCGTGTTCCCCCTTGGACTGACCCTCAATGTCTGACCTCCCCCAGCACTGAAAAGGGTGTGAGCCTCAGGGCTGGATCCCCAAGCTATTGGGGAAGTGTCAGAAAGGAAATCTGGAGGGGGCCCCAGGTGGACGGCTGATCTTTCTCCCCTTTTGATGGCAGTGGGATGCCATGCCGAGCCTCTATGAGAGGGGACATGGTGCCAGGTTTATCCCAAGACCTTGCGGTGAGGGGTAATCCTTCCCATTCCCCCTTTGTACACCTGTCCCTTTTGGCCTGGAGTCTAGTATGCTGATTCCGAGGCTCTGGCATCCACAAGAGGGTGGAGGACCTTGTAGGTCGTTATGGGAGAAGTCTAGTTCATGGGTGGTCTTGCTCATTCATTCTCTCTGCTTCTCTCCGTTGGTTTGTCCAAAGCTGGGTGGCTTCTTGCTTAATGTGCTGTGGCTGACATATTAGAGAAGTATGGGGGAGGGGAGGTCCCAGGTGGATCACTTTTTCTGTTTTTCTTTCTCCATAAAGCATACCTAGCACTATCTCCAGGGCTAAGGCTTTTGCATAAGGTTTCTTATTCCAAGTTCTTAGCTCGTGTGCAATGAAGTGCGTAATACCCTTTAATTAGTGAATGAGCCATGGTTCTAGCACAGGGAAAGGCTGTTTGTGGAGGTTAAAAGTCCCAGGAAGCCAGGTGTGGAGTGCTGACTGCCATGTGAACACGTGTGTCCCATGCTGATGTGGGTACACCCTTAGCCCTCACGTGGGACCATCTGAATGCAGATAGGCATGTGTTTGCCCTTCCGGGGGAAGCATGTTTGGAGGTCTGGATGGGATGTTTCTGGACGTGACGGACGTGACGTTGGATGATCTAACGATCAGGAGCCAATTCTTGGCTTGAATGGGTTTGAATCCTAGCTCCGTCATTTTCTAGCTTATTCCCTAGGCTTTGACTTGGTCATGTAACATCTATTAATATGTGTTTTTCTGTATCACAGGGTTATTGGGAGGAGGAACCATGGGAGACACACTAAGTGAATGTCTTTTTGTACTTTGTGACATGTGCGGGTGGAAGGCTGGAGTGGGGGGCCTTCTCCTTGCTAGGAGGAGGGTTATTATTGTCCATGGTTCCTGCCCTATTTGCAGCCCACCGTAGGAGTCAGGTCATGAGTCCTGCTGTGAGGATTAACCAGGGGGCTGGAGGGGGCTGCTGCTTTCTCTGTTTGGAGCCCAGGGTTAAAGCCCAGCCTTGTGGTGGTGGGATTTCTTAGAGCGGAGGTCCTAGCTGGGTTCGATAGCTAACTATTGCTGACAGGTGGCAACTCCATTGTGTGTGACTAAAATGTGACCATGTCACGTTGCTTCTCTGCTCCTCACACTGGGGTTCATCTGTCTCCAAGTTCAGGAACGCAAGTGATCCTTCAGTTGGCACTTTTAACTCGATTTCCATAGTTGTGTGTGTTTGTGCTTTAAACTTGAGATTTCTGGGTCTCCTGGGGGCTCAATCAGTTGAGCATCTGCCTTTGGCTCAGGCCATGATCCCAGGGTCCTGGGATTGAGCCCCACGTTGGGGGGGTGGTCCCTGCTCAGCTGGGTGTCTGCTTTTCCTTCTGCCTCTCCCCCTAGCTTGTGCTCTCTCTCTCTCTCTCAAATAAATAAAATCTTAAAAAAAAATTTTTTTTTGAGATTTCTTAGGAAAGGCATTTCTTACTGAAAGAGCGGTCTCTCCACAGTGAGATCTTGCTAGCGGCACATCTGGAGCTTAGACACCTGTATCACATAGCATCACAAAGATGTGGAGGTGAGGGTTTTGGAGGCTCACATGCTTGGAATTCTTGCCCAAGGCTGGCAGGTCCATGGCTGAGCTCTCTGTATTTATTACACAAGGAGCAGGTGCATGAAGACTGGGGGCTTTGGGGAGAGAGCTGTATTGGAATTCTCCCGGTACCCCCATTTGCGCTGTGATCTTAAGCACCTTTCTTAGCCTTAGTTTCCCCATTTTAAGAATCAAAACAGTAATACCTGTCCCTCAGGTTGTACCCCACCAGGGCAGCAGAATATGCCCAGAGCCTGGGTGTGGCGGAGGAGGCCTAGTGCATCCGGGGCGGGCCCCTTGCTCTACTGCGCGGCCCACGGGAGTATTACTGAGCCTGCGCTAGATGCTGGCTCTCTTGACTCCAGGCCAGTGTTCTTCCCACTCTTCCTTACTGTGACTAACCACTAGCTCTACAGCACAGTGCTGTAGAGCTTTGCTCATGGGGTTCTTCGTTCTCTGCAATGCTTAGATTTCCACTTTTCCCTGGGCTTTGGTTCCCCTGGAGTTCTGCGGCCTAAACATCCTCTCATTCCCCACCGCCCAGCCTTCCCCTGTTGCATCTCTGTGCTACCGATTTACCCCTGGGGGGCTTGGTCTGCTCCGACCCCTGCAAGGAACTCCGTGACCTCCGTATGAGGTATACAGCTTTTGTTACAGTGGGTCCCATCACTGCACGCACAGGCGCCTCTGTCCACCCAAGCGCACCTGCTCTGCAGCGGTTCCAACGTCCCATCAGGGCCTTGCCATCTGAGAGCTCACCGCTCCTTTCCCATCCCCTCTAGACGGAGGGCTAGTTGACAGCAGGCATCTCGGCTTGAAGGATGGGCTCTCTGTACAGTGGGTGCCAAATATTGGCCCGCCTGTGGCCAGTTGTCAATTACAAGTTGGTTTCTGTTTCCTGAACTGACCCAGAATCCTCTGTTTGTGGGCTCTTTGAGCTTACTTTTGGCTCCCCCCCACTCCACCTCCAGATTTATTTCTTTAAATCCGACATGTCCTTTAAAATCCAGCTCTAGTATCTCTATAGCCTTTTCCAGGAAACCACTGCCAAACCCTCACCTCCATGGCCGTAATCTGCATGAATTTCTTCCTCCTCTGTCTTTGAAAGAGAATTTTGGCTCCCTCCTCCGTCAGAGCACTCACCGTGCCTTTCCTAGGCTTAGACTCATAAAGTGTTTACGCTAGAAGAGCCCTCAGAGATGATTTGATTTAATACCTGAATTCTTTAACCACGGATAATTCTTATACATTGCCTATTTCTGTTCCTCTTCCCTGTAAGACATGTTGTCTTTCCTGACCTTCTATTCTCGGGGCTTAGAAGTGCTTAGCACATGGTAAGCTCTCAGACTGTGTCTTCCAAGTGCGTCAAGTGGGCTTGAAGCTACTGGAAGGTGAGAAGGCACTCTGGCTGATATAAAGGGAGATAACAATTTTTCAGCCTCCTTCTCCAGCGTAGGTATCTGGGATCCCACTGGCACCGCGATGACATGTCTCATTATTGTCATTATTTTAATAATATGCTTTCAGATGACAGAAACAGTCCAAGCTCATGGCTGAACACTTGGGCAGTGTGGGGAAAGAATAGAGAAAAAAGAAAAAAAATTGCCTATGGTAGCATCGCAGATGCAATTATAGGTATTATTTGGGACTTGAGAGTATCTCCATTGGGTCACACAATGTATGCACGTTTGTGTGTCCGCATGCCTGGGACCACACCTTTTGTGCATCAAGTGTCCTGTCTGGCATGCAGTACACGGCCAATCAGCGTCAGCTTGCTCTCTCTTCTTCTTGGGAACCTGGGGTCGTGTTCAGGGTGTTAGAGATTCCCTCCAAGGTCCACTTAGAGTCAAAGCATAATCCAAAGCTAGGTCTGATCAGTACCCGTCTTGTGGGCTCTGTTTTGTCCTTTCTGCCAGAAGCACTGGGGATAATTTGTGAGAGCCAGTGGTAACCACCCCTCTTAATTCAGCCTCCTTGGATTTTAGGGTCATAACTAAGTACCTGTTACCCTCCTCTGATGCAGTTGACAGTCCAGCTGTGCGTTGACCAGAAGCCACCTCGGTCCCCCTGTTTGTTGTATGTTTGCAAGGATGAACCACAGATGTGTTCATGGATACCCAATGAGCTCTCCTGACCCCGCTTCTGGATGAGGTCCAACCTTATGACTATGCAGAGCCATGAGGACCATGGGTTGTGAAGACCATGAGATTCTGTACAGACCATTCCCGTCTGCCTCAGTATACGGGTGTAGACCCCAGCTGTCTCCATCCCCTGCGACATCTCTGGGCTCTAGGACAAGTGGTCTACATTGCACTTTTAGTCCTTAAGGGGCTTGGAAGTTTGTAAGCATTTTGCCTTGTTGTCGGAAAGGCAGCCACTGCTAGGCTGAGCGAGCAAACAGTGTTTCTTGGTGCCACTTCTGGTTTGTAGGACATTAGTCGTGTCTCCCTGGAAGCACTGAATTCTCTGACATGTTGGATGGATAGGGTGGTGACTGGGAGCTGACTGTTACAATGACCCACATCATCTACGTGCAGAGAAAAGCTAACACTACCAACAGGCCACAGAGTCAGGGCCTTGTTGCACGTGGGGTGAATGTATATATCTGTGCCTCTGTCCCGGGAGTCCTTAGCCTCCAAAACAGCTGATGGAAGAAGGCCACCCGAGAGTTTATTGAATTGGTAACAGGACCCTTCCCCCTTCTGTGGTGGTTCCCTTTTCCTTCCTACAGAAAGTCCTTCCCTTAATGAAGAGAGGAGTTTTAGAAATTTCTCTCTAAAGCGAATCCTAGTTTGCTACTGATTTCTATAGTAAGGGCTGAAATGGGATCCCATTAAAAAAAAAAAAAAAAAATCCCCCAAAGGCCGAATACGGCGGTTTTTAGCCCTGAAGTTGCAGTTCATATTTCAAAGTACCAGGGATCCCATTCTCTCCATCAGACCAAAAATATATCACCTAGGTCAAGAGATATCTGAGAGTATGCTGCGTGTGTTTTCTCTTTTTGGTCTGAGGGTTTCTGTGTGATGGAAATGGGTTGAAATAGCAAAACGTTCTGCTGAGCCATTTGACCCACAGTCTATTCTAACCTGGAACTAATGACCTGCATCATCATCGCTGCAAGTGAGATTCCATATATCCCACATCTCCCATGCAGCGGACTTAAAACTAGTCCATACAGATGGGCCTTAGTGGTTACTGGGTAGCAGATGCCCCCAGAAATACATGGCCATTATTTGATAAATCTGAAGCTTGGGATAGAAGCTTGTTTATCAGATTAGGCTTTATTTGGGGACCGCAGTCCCCAAAGTTTCAGCCTTTGGATGCTAAAGCATCTTTCTATCTCCCAGGTCTTATTTTCTCATGATTTAGGTGTGCTCTGTATTGATTACCTCAGTGATCATGGAAATGCATACTCCAGAATGCAAGCCCGAGACACGGGAGAAATGTATTCGCCTGGATTTATTGACTCCTGTTGATTGAGTCGTACAACGTAGGGCAAGGTAATTAGCCTCTAGGGGCCTCAGTTTCCTCATCTGTAAAATGAGGGGGTTGAACTGCGTGATTCCAAAGGATTTGCCCTCCTGTAGAACTCTACCGCAATAAAGTATAATCAACATTTACTTTTCTGATACCACGTCTGTTCCCTAAAACTACAACTTTTAACTTCTATTTGGGAGAAGGAACAAATGTTCCTTTGTAACCAGATCTACTTACCCATTTATTTGTTTGTTCTATTTAGAGAGATCTGTGCAGTGGGAACAGAGACACTCTGATACGCCGAGTGGCTGTAGTGGGGTATAGGGAGGTGTAGCACCCTACTTTCAAGATCCTATCCATGAGCCACTACGTGTATTGGACTGACTGGGCGTTTCCATCACTAGCCTCATGCTTGTGAGTGGGGATGCGCCTATAAATTAGCGAGGACATCTTTGGAAGATGCTGCCCAGACTCCCTCTAGGGGTGCAGGGTGCTAGGGGTGCAGTGTCTGACCGTGCCTATGTTTACCAATGGCACCGCCACTCCTGGAAATAGCTGGGAAGTTATTCATCTCTTACCGCCTGGGGCTGGCCAGTGGCTGGTGGCTCACTGACCCAGGGGTCCGAATTGCCAGCCATCTTGCCTCGAGATGGAACAAACTTCCAGAGCGCTTTATACTCCAGAGTTTCCTGGGGGATCAGGCCGAGCAGGAATTCTCCTGTGCTTTCAACATCTTTTCTCTCTTACCTGTATCCTACGAACCTCACTCCCTGAGGTCTCTCCCTGGATAAACCACCTGGATGAGAAACCCCATCTCAGGCCTTGTTAGGGAATATAGTCTGTATGGTGATGAGTTTTAGCTTCTCCATCTGTTTGGTAACCTGGAGAACCACCTAGGCATATAGATCTGTGTCTGGCTTAGAAAGAAGGAAATAGCTGTTTCAAAAGTCTCTGAAGCCCTGAACTTTCTAGATCTGTGTCCTCAACGGGGGCCTATAACAATTTGCAGGAGTGGTTTTTCATTTTTTTTTTTTTTTCCCCAATCAAATGAGCATCTGAGCGACTTTCTAATTAGGATTCACACCTCTGGGCGCAGCCGATTTGTTCCTCTTTGGCGCTTCTCGTCCAAGGAAAACCCTTCCTGAAGTTGCCCATAACCTCTGAGCTGAGTTATCCCTATTCTCCTGCTTACCCCAAGCCGCTCATATTCTAGCTCACACCTTCAGCAACATCTGAATTCTCCTCTTTTCTGCTCTGAAAACTTCCCTTTCAGTGCCCCTCCCCCAGCCAGCCTTCACTGCCATTTCTTCCTGGATGTGCGTCAGTTTCACTTTGAACCACAAGGTAGAGACTTTCATGTCGGCCATGGCTTTAAAAGCATGTCTCTAAAGCAGGAGGTGGGGAGCAGTGTTTGGCTGACCAGGGGTGATGGTCTTCATAGGGCACCGAAACCATGAGTGATGAGTGTTGGAAAACATGGAGACTCGTTAGACTGCAAAGGAAAGTGGGTGACCCAAGGCAGGGCCGTTGCCTTCTTCAAACCCTTGCAAGGCAGTCTCAGGGAGGAGGAGTGAAGCTTTCTTTCTGCAAAGCTGGAGGGCAGAGCAAGCCCCAGTGCGGGAGAGGGGAAGAAGTTCAGAGAGGTGGCTACTGGCTGATTGGAAGGAACTCTCCTGCAAGTTTCGAGGACCCCCACCCCCTATGCCCAGTCAACAGCTCCGGGCCAGGCCATGCAATTGCTTATTACCAGTGCTGTAGGGGTAGATCAATGTCAGGTGAAGAGTTGGATTTACTAGCCTCTAAAGTTATTTCCAATGCTGAGCATTCTTGATTTATTTCCTTCCTGAACAGATAGATACTTGAAGTCAGAGGTGAGGGTCCTTGGCATTTGACATTGGAAAGAATTGATCATAGATGCAAGCCAGCTTGTCCAGCTTGTAGATCCACCCCACTTTGCAACCCCGGCTGAGGCTGAGTGTTTCAGAAGCCAGGACGAGAAGGGCACTGTGGGCCCATCCCTGCACACAAGAGAGTGGGTGTTTGGTTCAGGCAGGAAGTGCATGGGTGCCTGTGGCCAGGGCTTGGGGTGGCTGTTCGAAGACCTGGCCTCCCGAAACGAGGATGCATGCCTGCCTTGAAGTTCCCAGAGGAATTTTTCATAAGTTCTGGGCTCTAGAACCAGTCCTAGAGAGCAAATTCTGGATGTGGTTTAGTCTGGCCTGGTTCTGGGGACTGGGATGTATATGGATTAGAGGTGACTCTTGGGTAGGTGGGGGTAGAGACAGACTGAGCTACAGGGAAGGAGGCTAATCTGGCCCAGAGAATGTCCTGTTCTGGAACACCAGGGGATAGAAACCAGGGGATGGGAACACCAGGGGATGGAAAGACGAAGGGACTTTGGCACTTGAGATAATTACATAGGAGATGAACTTTGTGGTGTGATCATGGGATTTAGGGCCCCATAGGTGTATGTTCCAGGTTTGTGGGACCGTGATTTTTTGATTAATAAGAAACCTATATTTGGTCTTTGTTCCTGGCTCCTGGTACAAGAGCTTTAAAAACCCTTGGAGTTTCCTGAGGGATTGGAGCAAGAGGAGCATCTCTGGTTATTCCTAATAAGGGCCTTTCAGCCATACCCGATTTTCTGCTGATGAAGTGATTGCTTTACGATGAAGGCTGGTTGCCAGAGGAACCAACCATCTGACCAGAGAGGGCAGGAGTTTGAGTCAGTCATTAACGACCAATGACTTAATCCAGGGTGCCTGTGTTATGAATCGCCACAGAAACCTCTACATGAAGGGACCCAGAGTGCTTCTGGGTTGGTGAACACGTGGAGGTAGGTAGGGGGGTAGGCATGGATGCTCTGTGCCCCTCCCCTGTATCTTCAACACAATCTGAATTATCCTATAAATAAAACAGTACCAATAAACACACTTTTCCTGAGTTCTCTATGTCCCTCTAGCAAATTGATGAACGTGAGAAGGGGGTTGTGGGAATCTCTGATGTACAGCTAGCTGGTCAGAAGCATAGGTGGCCTGGATTCCTCAGTGGCACCTGACGTGGGGGTGCATTCTTGTGCGACTGAGCCCGTAGCCTGTGGGGTCTGCATGTGTTCTGGGTAGTTAGCATCAGAATCACTTGGCACGAGGAGAACAGCCCACACATTTGGTGTCAGAAGTGAAGGGTTCTGGGAGTCAAAAACAGCTCAGTAGAAACCTTGGGAAAATTATTTATCCTCTCCAGGCCTCAGTTTCGCCATCTGTTAAATAATAATAACCCTGGCACTTGCCTCCTAGGATTGCTGGCAGCCATGGAAGGAAATGCTAGAAGTGAAACTTCTAGCAACGGGCCAGATGTAGAGGGACAACTGTTTTGTCGCTACTGTTATTTTTGTTAGGGCTAACATGAGCCAGTGATAAAACCCAGTGAGGGAGATTCCAAGAGCAGAAGGATTTTTGGGGAAGTCCATACTGCCATCAACAAGTCTCAGGAGTATGGGGAATGAGGCTGCCGTGAAGCCCTACGCTCAGCTCCTGCTGGGGACGGGGGGTGGGGGGAAGAGCCACTGGAGACCCTACAACTATGTCCCAACTGGAATTTCTCCTGTTTGGTTATCCCTGTGTCGTCAACAAAACCTGTGAATTACTAACATTTTCGGAGCCCAGAATATATCCCAGGTGCTGTTCTGGGCCAAGCACCTCATTCGGTCTTCACGATTGCCTTGGGAATGATGGAATATGGGTAACCCTTTTTCCCTAGGAAAAAATGGGGCTCAGGAACGTTAAATGACAGGGCTAATGTCACTTAGCTAGGAATTGGTGGAACTGGGATTTGAACCAGGAACTCTGGTTCCTAGATCCGGGATGCTTTTGCTACAAGATGCTTATTTGAGCCTCCGGATAACTCATAGTGGAAAAGGTAATGATGGATCTGTTTCCCAGTTAAATACAAATGAGGCTCAGAGAGGTCTGATTGATGACTGGCACAAGGTCATTCAGCAAGATGGTGGCCCTCTTGGGGATTTGAGTCCTATCTTGATTTCCTGGGACTATCTTTGGTAAGGACCTCAAACTTATTTGTATAGTACTGAGCTGGGTGAAAGGCCATTCGTCGGCAAGTCTTCAGCTCCAAAGAATTGGGGTTTAGGCCTAAGCTCCCTCAACTTACCTGTGTCCTCTCCTGGCTACCAGGAACCTGGCAGCTGCCAGACCTGCAGCCAAGCAGGAAGACTGTCTAGGCTTAGTTCAGCAGGCAAGGCAGAGGGGTCAAGCAAGCCCACAGCACCCTCTTCAGGAGAGTTGAGATGCTGGAGAAAAAGTCGCTTCTTGTCAGGGTGACACTTGGGATCTCTCTGAGTTGCCCCATGTGGAGCTCAGGGCTCTGTGCATTTGATTCTGCCCAGCCTGCCCTTTTTGCCTCTGCCTCCACATTATATCTATTTACTAATTTAGTTTATTTATTTATTTTTTTAAAAGATTTTATTTATTTATTTGACAGACAGAGATCACAAGTAGGCATAGAGGCAGGCAGAGACAGAGGAGGAAGCAGGCTCCCTGCTGAGCAGAGAGCCCGAAGCGGGGCTTAGTCCCAGGACCCTGAGATCATGACCTGAGCCAAAGGCAGAGGCTCCCACCCAGGTGCCTTACTTATTTATTTTTTAAAATTTTTTATTTGAGAGAGGGCTAAGAAGAGAGAGAATGAGTGGGGGGAGGAGGGGTAGAGAGAGAGGGAAAAGGAGAATCCCTGCTGAGAAGGGACCCCCCCCCCGCTTCCCCCTCCACGCGGGCCTCAATCCCAGGACCCTGAGCAGAAGGCAGTCGCTTGACCAACTGAGCCCCCTTGGTGCTCCTGCGTCCACATTTTAAGTCAGAGTCTGCGTGGCAGAAAGGATGACCTTGGGAGAAGTAGATGTGTTTAAGGAAGCAGGTGGCTAGAACTTGGTAGAGAGAATTCCCACTTCTGCCTCTGAACCAGTGACTTGCCTCTGAAGATCCAGTCCGAGTGCGCCCTGATGGTTGAACAGGCAGGTGACAGAAGAGTGCAGCGGTTAGGAGCTGGGCTCCAGAGCGAGGCTGTCTCGATTCAAATTCTATAATCAGATGTTAGTTGGACAAGTAAGTACTCAGTCTGGTTTGGGGAGAACTGAAGAATTTGTGATGTATGTCACCATAGACCTCAACCTCTCTGCGCTTCTGTTCCCCCTTTCCTTCCTGCCATTTCCACCCACACGGCAAACTTTAAACTTCTCCTCCAGGACTCTAGTCTTCCTTTTTCTCCTTTCTGTGGTGTAAACTGAGGTTTTCCAGTGGGAATCTCTAGAGCGCCGTCTTGGGTTTTCTCCTCCCCCATGGAGGTGGCAGTTGGGACCTCTCTCCAGAGCGGGAGTGGTTGCAATGGGGCTTTCACATGTCCCCCAGGATGATGTAGGGATTCCAGGTTCCTGTCCCGCCTTCTCCCTGAGGGCCCTGAGAGGGGCTTGTCCCTCTGTTCATGGAGCACGAGGAGGCAGTGATGAGAGAACAGCGTCCCCATGAACTGGGAGTAACCGTGTCTTCTAAAGTTTGGGCCAAGGCTGCTTCTGCCTTCCTGGAATGATTTCTTAGCAGAACACCTTCTGTCCCCTGGGCCTGTTAGCTATTTCAGGGACATTTTAAGTGGCTATTAACAAATGTTGAATTATGGCTGCAGACCTCTGGGAGCTCAAGTGACATTCACATGAATCATAAGTGAGCTCTGTACAGTCGAGGCTGCCACAATGGACTGGGATTAAACAAACAGGAGCCATTGTTCTCTCCAAAGCAATGAGGCAAGAACATGGCTCCTCGGAGCCTGGGATCGCAGGCAGTGTGCCCCTTAGGAGCTGTCCAGGACACAAGGCTCATTGCTGCAGGGTGGACAGATGCTCTGTGGTTTGCAGAGAGGCGTACTCGAGCCCAATATCTGGAGGTATTTACCGACCATGGGCATGTCCCAGGATAGGCCAGCCAGTCTCTGGGGCTATGAGCTGCCCAGAACATTGATTCGACAAATATCTTCTGAGTGCTTCCTACATTCTGGGCTAAGCTCTAGAGAAATGGAAATCAGTAAGGCCCAACCAGGAATTCAAGATGATCAGTCTAGTGCGGAGGCTGAGCAGTAAAGAGATTCCTTGAGCCCGAACAGCCAGAGTTTGCAGAGTCCAGAGGCAATACTGGGGAGGCCCCACAAATCTTCCAAAAACAGATGATATGTATAATTTTTTTTTTTAATTTCAAACATGTTGCAAGACAAGTTCAAAGAACTATGTGTCCTTTTCCCCACGTCCCACCGATGTCCTCTCTGGCTAGAGGGCCTCGCGTAGGGGTCCCTCAGCATCAAATCCCCCTGTTGTCAAAGCCCCCGGTTGTCCAATGCCCCAAGCCTCCTTTTCTTGGGCACTGTTTCTTAGTTTCTCCCTTTCATGACCGTGACATTTTTTTAGGATTCAAGGGCCACCGTCTTGCAGAAGGATTTTCTGTTTGGGTTTCCCTCTTGATTAGACCCAGATAACGGATTTTTGGCTGAATTTCTCAGAATTGATTCAGGATTTTTCTCACTTCCTCCCGTTCAGAGGCACATGATGCCTATTTGTCCCAATACTTACCATGTTAATTTTTATTCCTTGATTAACCTGATGTCATCCATGAAGACCCTTTGAGACCGTGTAAAGCCCCATTTCTCAACCCTCTTTCACCCTCTGGCTCTATCATCATTGATTTTTCTTGCCTGAGTTGTTATAGTGATGCTCCCTAAATGGTGATTTTTCTAATTCGATCATTTCATCCACATCTATTAGTTGACTTTCTAAAATATAGATGAGCTCTCTTCTCCCTTTTTATTCATTTATTTATTTAAATCAATGTAGTTTCAGATCTCTATTGTATTCAATGGGTTATAATCGTCAATCAAAATCTCTATTTTATTCAATGGGTTCATGTCATCATTTCAAAACTCCAGTTTTCCCATTTTGGGGAACCTCTTCAAGCTGACTTTTGTGTTCTTTTGACCTTTCCCTGCAACTTTTGAGCTCTTTAGCAGTTTCTGGCCCAGCCGGATGTTCCAGGTTCATCTTTTTCTTTTCCTTACTCAGTCCTGTAATTGGTCATCTCTCCAGTGAACTCTGGTTCCTTTTAGTGGGAAATGCTGCTTAGAACGAAGATCCAGGTTCTAGACTCGCCTCAGTGAGGGCTCCACTGCTCCTGGGCTCAGTGGACAGAACTCGGATATTTACATAATACATTTGCATCTACAGGGAAAGCCATAATCTCACACCAGTACTTCCTACACCCAACGGAGGGCTTGAACTCCCCACCCTGAGATCAAGAGTCCCATGCTTCTCCGACTGAACCAGCCAGGCCCCCCTAACACCAATACTTCCAATTCTGATCTACTACCACAAGGTTCATTCTAGATCTTTCCTCTTTCCAGATTAGCCTTTCCTTTTCCAGCAGTAGGAAACCAGCCTCCCATTACCTTCTCTACTTGTTTGTTCCATTCTGTTGAACAGAGACCATCTCCCTCTCCTTAGGGCTCCTGCTCTGCTCGGACACCCCCTCACCTGGGCCCTGTCCTCAGGAGCTACCTTCCGGCTAGACTCTAGTGCCTTCCTTGTGTGTGCTCTGGCTGGCTGTTCACCAGCTGCCTCCCATTCTTACTCAAATCTCCGCACTTGTCCCCCAAACATTTTTACAGCTTTTTAACTTAAAACGTTCAGCATCCACTCAAGAAACAATCAAGATTCGTGTGGTGCATTCGGTTCTCCTGTCTCTTTAATCAAAGAGCTCTCCTCCAACGTAGTGCACACACAGAGTTTTTAAAAATAGCTTTATTGGGATACAATTCTTCTATTATACAGTTTACCCATAGAAAATGTTAAATTCAGCGGGTTTAGTGCGTTCAGTGTTGTGAATTTCAGAACATATTCATTACTCCCCAAAGAAACTCGGTCCCCATTAGCAGTTGTCATTGGTTCCCATCCTCCTTCCTCCGGCCCCTCCCCCACACTAGCCTCAAGTGATGACTAACCTGCGGTCTGTCTCCACGGATTTGCCTCTTCTGGAAACTTCCTACAAATGCAATCATACGCTACCGTATGTGGTCTTTTGTGAAAGAGCTTTTATGTAGCATAATGTTTTCAAGTTTCATCCATGTTGTAGCCTGTGTCAGAACTCCGTTCCTTTTTATTCCTAAATGATGGTCCATGGGCTGAATGGGCCTCTTTTGATTTATCTTCATCAGTTGATGGACATTTGAGTCATTTCCATTTTCGGTGATTATGAATAATGCCGTGATTCACACTTTTAGTAGTGACTTCTGGAAGAGAACAGACGATGGTCTTATACAATCTGATTATTGCCTTGTGATTTCGTTGAACTTGCTCCTTCTTTCCCTGTATTTCTTGTAAACAGGGAGTTATGCATCAGGACCTGATGAGATTGAGGGTAATGACTTTGGCAGGAATACGCCAGAGATAAAGCTGTAGACCTCCTTCGGTGTCATAGCAGGAAGAGTGTATTGCGTGGTTGTCCCACTCTTAGAGATACTAGTTCTGATCACGTGGTTAAGGCGGCGCCTGCTGGGTCCTCTGTTGTGTTCTTTCCCATAATCAGATGGTCCCCACCATCTGTGGGATGGTAGATGCTATGGTACCCTGCAAATGTTTTGTTTACCCTGATAGTTGAACCGGAATTAACAGTTTCATCAGAGGTGGCAAAATAGTGATTCTCCCATTGTATCGTTCTTTCTACATTTACGAGCTAGTGTTCCTGTGCAAAGAAGAACATTCCCTCATCAGCCGGGGACCAGCTCTGATTCCTCCTATTAAGGCAGGGTGAATGCTTCTAGTTGTCCTTCCACTGCCAGTTTTCAGAGGACAGGGTTGGCGTTGTAATTGCCATGCTGGGCTCTGAGGGGTGGTGGTTCCCGGATGGACCAGGGGTAAGGTGTTCACCAGAGAATGTTCGTGGGTGGGGAGGGAGCTGGGAGGTCAGTAGGTCTCCACTCAGCTGTTGTCAAGGCAACCACAGACTCCTTCCAGATGCCATGGTATGCCAAGATGGACATGTTCATCTCCTAGATGGATCCTAATTCTTTGGCCTGTGTCTTGGTATCTCATCACTTCCCTGGAGCCTCCCCCGGCAGAGACCTAGTATTGGTATGGCCCCGTCTCAGTCTCTGGGGAACTCACGTAGCAGCCCCTCCTCAGTGGGGCAGAAAGGAAAGTCTCCCACGTGGATCCCATTTCATCGAACTACTGCTAAATGAAGCAAGTGTGTCTACGGAGCATCTGTTCTGTGCCAGGCAATGTTGCAAGCGGGTCCCAATGACACCATGAGGGAGGTCCTTTCCTCTTCCCGTGTTGTGCATATGACCATCGCACAAGAGATTTAGGAGATCGCCAGGGTCTCAAATGTCCTGGTTCCATTCATTCCCCTGTTTTACCTTCTTATGCAGTGAATGACCAAAAGCTTCTGCTGGGAGGGGAGCACGGGGCAGCGTCCTTATCCTCCGCCTCCTGCCCCTATCTCCCTGCAAACCTGAATGGCTCCACAGCTCTCTGGCTGTCAGCCTGGAGGGGGCACTTCTGAGTGCAGAGAGGGTGCAGCAGGGAGGGGTTCACAACGGGGAGAGGCACCCAGGGGACACAGGTAGTGTTGTCCCTAGGAACCCATGGCATCAGCCTCTGTCCCTCCCCCGGCACCTCTGCCTGCCATTCCACAGCATAGGCAGCTTCCTTCATACATCCTGCTGTCTGCCTCGCCTGCACAGGGGCGCTAATTATCTGGCATGCTAATGAGCCCAGAGGATTAACACGGGACACGAGCAATGATGACTTCACTTGGTGGATCCAAGGCTACCTCCCTGGGAAAATATTTCAGTCTGTTTGCTGGGAGAACATCTCACAACCAAACAGCACGTGTTGACTAAGTTCTCAGTTGTGGAGAAGCAAGTACATATCCACAATGTGTAGTTTATTCAACCTCCTGTTCGTTTGTTCATTCATTCATTCATTCATTCATTCATTCATTCATTTTGTGTTCCCCGAGGGCCCACTTTGTGCCAGGATGGATAAGACACATCCTCTGCCCGCAGGCGAATGTCCTATTTTTAGAGGGATGAAGATACATAAGTATATACCTTTAATTAGAATTGTCTTGAGAGAATTAGTTCTACTGTGCGTGGTGGGGGCAGTGCCTGGCAGAGGGGAGAGGGAGTCACTACAACTGGGAGGACTGGAAGAACTCCAGGAAGAAGGTGGCATTTTAGCTCAGCCTTTAGGAGGAATAGAATTTTGACAAGGGGAAAGGGCAAGTGAGGGCATCGAGGGGCTGTGGAGCCGTGCGCATGAAGCTCCGGGACAGGTGGGCCCAGGGTGTGCAAGGTGTGTCCTTGGAAGAGGCCGGAGAGGAGGGAATGTCGCAAGCCTAGGCCAGAGACTGGCTGTGAGGGACCCTAAGCTGTCTGCTGTAGGTCATGGGGAGCTACTGAGTGTTTGGAGGGACGTGCTTACATTGTCTTCTTCTTCTTCTTCTTTTTTTTTTTTTTTAAAGAATTGTGCTTGGCAGCATCCTGGTTGAGCATGGTTTTAGATAAGAAAGATGTTGCAAAAATATGATTACTGTTTGATTGTTTTGTTATTTATTTATTTTTAAGATTTTTATTTATTTACTTTGAGAGACAGAGTGCATGAGCCAGAGGGGGTGGGGGGCGGGGGGCGGAGGAGAGGCAAACCCCCCGCAGGGCCGGGAGCCTGATTCAGAGCTCAGTCCCAGGACCCTGAGATCATGACTGGAGCCGAAGACAGACATTTAATCAGCTGAGCCACCCAGGTGCCCTGTTTTGTTGCTTAAAATTTAAGTCTTGCCTTTATTGGACTCTTCTGATCCTATCTTGGTGAAGCTCGAGTCCTTGGTGTGAATTACTCCAGAGCACAAACAATACTTGGGTACTGAAAAACAGAATCATCATGTATCAGGAGAGCTCATCAAGGCTGAAAAGGAAGATTACAGCCTATGATTCTCAACCTTGACTGCCCGTTGGAATTACCTGGGAGAGCTTTAAACGCTATGTCTGGGTCCCACTCCAGAGACGCCTGGGTTGAAGTTCAGGCATCAGGATTTTTCAAAGCCCACCGGGTTAGTTCCAATGTTCAAAATTAAACACTGCTAGTAAGAGAACAAGCAGCCTGGAGAGTTGGCAGCAGATCCCACTGCTAGGTTTTACTGACTGGTCCTCTCCCCCCGAAGTGCTAGCTCTTGCCCAGTGCTTAGCCCCGTCCTCTCTGTAGCTCAGGTTGTGTGCCTGCCATGTTCATGTTCACAGCCTTCCAGTGACCAGCAGGCAGGCCTGTCTGCCACAGCTTGGCCTTCGCATACAAATACAGTTCTCAGCTCCGACTGGCCAGGCCATTGCTGGCTGAGGCCTTCCTGGGCAGAACTCGGAGAAGCTGTGAGGTTCTGCTCTTGGAATTATGAATCAAGGGCTTTCCAGTTTCCCCAGCAGGAAGAGTCTTTATTTCAGGCAAAATATCCCATTTGGCTTTGGAGCTCTGACAAGTTGTCCTGTGGGGTCTCAGGCCTCCCTCTCTGATTGCCAGTCCCTCAGTGATGCCTGTGGCTGGGAGCTGTCTGGTCGAGTAGGATTCCGGAGGTCGGGATGCTGTTCTTTCTGTGGCATGGACTGAAGGGACCCCAGAAACTACTGCCTGTGTGTGGGCTAGGGGTTTCAGGGGACCCCAATAAGAGTGGGAGCTCAGTGCTCAGCTGCCCTCCTAGAAATGTGTGGCCACCTGTCTGTCCACCAAATGATCAGATGCGGGGTTTCCTCCTGAGGTCAGACCTAATTAATTTGGGGACCATCATAAATAGGGACTTAGCTTCTGGGGTACATGGTGCCAACTGGCATTGAGAGAAGCATGAGGTCCATCTCTTCTCTACCATGGCTGTCCTCATACTTGTCTGTCCAATTGCACTCTTACTGGTGTCAGGCTCTTGACCTATGTGGCACGAACCATCTGGTCTGCCCCTAGGGACCTGGTCAGGGTGACTGTCCAGTTTTAGTGAGAGGGCAGTGTGGTTCATCTCTGGACAGTGGAGAGCTCCCCCAGGCCATGAGCACTTAAGGACTGATGCTGTGTTTGGGGAGGCGGTGAGGGGGAAGGGCAGTCACAGGTGGAATTGACCACTTCTAAAATTCCAAATACAAAGAAGTCTTCATTTTCAACTCCCAAGCCTTTGCTGCCAGTGACTCCATCATCCTAGGAAAATTCAGGATGCTTCTTGCCAGGGCATTTCAGCAGGGCCCAGGATCTCCAGAGTCTGTCTGCTGGAGGGAGTGCAGGCTTGTTTGTTCTTGGGTTGCCTTGGCCTTGGCTGGCCCTTGTCTCCCCATCACAGATATAAAGGAGGAGCCTTGGTGTTGGAATCAGAGAATCAGTACCGGAAAGCTGATTCCAGCACTATGTGAACTTGGTAAACTTCTCCTAGAACAGTTTTTGTCTCAGGATTTCTCTCCCTGGGCACTATTAACATTTTGGACCAGAGACCAGATTCTTTTTTTTTTTTTTTTTTTTTTTTAAGAATTCATTTGAGAGACAGAGCATGAGTAGGGGTGGGAGCAGAGGGAGAGGGACAAGCAGAGTCCCTTCTGCGCAGGGAGCCCAATGCAGGACTCGATCCCAGGACCCTGAGATCATGACCTGTGCCAAAGTCAGATGCTTAACCAATGGAGCCAGGTGCCTGTGGACCAGATTCTTCTTTGTCAGGAGGGGCTGTGTTGTTCATGGTAGTATGTTTGGCAGTATTCCTGGCCAGTAGTACCTTCCTTCCACCTTAAGTTTTGTCTGCCCAGGGTCTCCTATGGGGCAAAACTGTTGCTGGTTGAGAACCACTGGTTTATCTGAGATGAAGATGAAAACCCCATCCGTCAGAGGTTGTCCTCAGCTGTAAGTACGTGTGGTTTGCAGGAGACAGCACTTGGCACACAGCAGGTGGCTTCGGCAGACACGGTGAAGCCCAGGCAGGCTGTGGGCTCCCTTGGCTCCGTCACAAGAATAGCTTTCCCTGTTGGTGCCAGGCCCTTCCAGGCTCCCTGAGCCAGGAGCGGACACCTGGCTCACTGGCACCCTTGGTCCCCTGGCCTGTGGCCAAACATGGGAATGTCTGCCTTCTGGGCTTCTGTCCCACAGCCCAGAGCCCCAGCTCCTCCCTGGGGTGTGGCCTGATGTTCTGTATGCCACCCTGTAGGGCCAGGCTACCCTGGGGCCTTTCCAGGGTCCTGGTGATTCTCAGGAGTGAGGTCCTTCCCTTTCCCTTCTAAAGAAGGTGCTGGAAGGAATTAAACATTTACTGAGCATTACCATAGCTTTACTCCCACCCACCCAGAGGAACTCTGTTCTTTCTCTGTACCATGTGAAGAAGAATAGAAAATCACTGAGAGAGAAGCAAGATCCTTGGACGCAGAGAGACCTGAATTCCTGTCCTCTCATTGCCTCTGCAATGAGAAAATGGATCTCCATCCCTCTCATCCCTCATATACATATTTGCATCATCTATCATATGATCTCTATGTCCCATATTACATCTCATATATACGAGAGAGTTAGTACGAACACTTAATTACATCAGGCAATAGAAGCCGAGCACAGGGTCTGGCATATAATAAATAGGAAATATTTGGTATTTATCATCTTCCTTTACACAAATGAGCTCCATTCTTTCTCCTAGTGAAGGGAGGAGGCAGGTATTACATTGATGTGACCCCAGTGCGGTGAGATTGGGGTCAGGCTTCTCTCTGGAGGAGAATGTGTTTCTTGGGAGGCCTTGGGTTCCCTCTGTAGACTGAAGAGGCCAGCCAAGCCTGGGCTTCTGGGATGGGGGGTTGAGGAATGACCTGCTTTTCTGAGCCCTTCCAGTTTTGGGGGAGCATTCATGTGTACCCTCACCATCTGATTCAACAGCCTACCATGGTGGGGTGGGCAGGTGCTTTTCCTGCTTTATAGGTGAGCATATTCAAGCTCCAGGACACTGAAGGTTTTTCCAAAGTTGTGCTCTGGCATGGACCCCAATCCAGATTACCCAGACTTGTCACCCCTGTCCTTTATTTATCATGACCTTTGTTCCCTGAATGAGGCATTAGGATCCTCCCTCCTCAGAGCCACCACCCCAGCCCCCACCAAGCATCAAGCCCTGAGGTGGAGAGCAGGTGCCTCAGATTTCAGGAAAGCACCCATATTTGTCTTAGAAGTTCTCAGAACACCCTCCCAGACAGCCAGGGGTCCTAACGTCCCCCATCCCCCACCCCGGTATGGAAAGGGTTTGACTCGAGGTAACTCACCAAAAGGCCAGAACTCACTCAGACAACCTGTTCCAGATTTTCAGACCTCCCAGAGATCTCTTCTTCACCTGGTCCTACGTGAGCACAGGTCCTCAACAATGGCCCTGCCCAGCCCACCCTAAGAGAGATGAAGGAGCCATAGACTGAAACAGGTTTTCCTCACCTTTTTGATAGTGTGTGAAATACCTCTTAAGGATCCGAGGACAGGATTCAAGCTTAGGATGATGCCATCCACTGGCTGGCCTGCTGACCACGGCTGATGCTGTCAGGGGACCACAGGCTGGCCTCCCCCGAGGGACGGGGAGGGGGTGACGCAGTGAGGGCTGGCCGTGCCCAGGTCTTGGCAGGTGACAGCTCCAAATGGGAGTGGAGCTGGGGACAGACCTTTCTGGGGCTCCTTATATGTCCTGGTGGTCAAAAGGGAGGAGCCTCATCAGTGCAAGGGTGAGTCCTCTGGGGCTTGGGCAGTGGAGCTTGGGGGCTGGCTGTTTCTTTAGGGGTATGATAGCTGACTCCTGGAGTCCCCTGGTATTCATTTGCCCGAAAGTCTGCTGCTCCTCCAACATCCATTTCAATGAAGCATTTTTCTCGAGGCTTTCCCGAGCTCTACTTGCTCCCCTATGCACCCCAATGGGCCCGTCTTCTCCCTCCATTGAACCCTTCTTCCTCTCCCAGGATGTGCTCCAGGGTTGCCCTCGAATGTACTGATTGATAAACTTCCCTCACCCTGACCTCCATGTCCTGTGTTCAGAAGTCTTTTACTGAGCATCTACTATCTTCAAGCAGTTGCTAAGGGAGACACCTGTTATACAAACATCAGGAAAGCAAGGCCCAGCCCGTGGGGAGCTTGCAGCCCTGATGAAAACAAGCCTTCTAAGACATTGTATGTGGTGATACGCACCCTGATGGGGAATTCCAAAGCTCAGAGGAGGAAACGTTTTCCTCTATTTGAGGAGCCGTTTGGACACCGAAGCCTCCCAGAGGCCAGAAGCATCTTTCGGGCAGGGACTGTGTCATTCGTGTCCATTCCCTCTATGCCTAGAGCAGCATCTGGAACACGCAAGATGCTCAGGACACGCGTGCTGCATTGCGAAGAGGCAGATTCGTTTTCCCATTTTTGTCCAGGCTCCTTTGAGGCCTCGCCTGTGCTCCCATTACAACGGTATTATAACTGTCGGCATGGCTGTCTTCACATGAGCTGTGGACCCCTGGAAGGCAGTGGCTGAATCTAATTCATCACCGCATTATCTTCAGAGTCCGCACAGAATAAGCATTTAATGGAGCTTTACTGGTAGCAGTAATGGGTGGCAGTAACTGTCCCCTAACTGATTCTACTTGGAAAGTATACGAGAGGTTTTATTAGATCATCCTGTCTTTCTTAACACGTCTGGTTTGATCCTTTCACAATGTGTCAGTGAATGAATTCCCCAACCCCACAGATAGCCCGAAGGGTGCAGAGCTACCCTTACAATGGAAGAAGTGTGACTTTTCACGGTGGCCTTGTTGTCACTCAGTTGGGCCCACCCAGTTCCTACCCTCCCCCCCCAGCAGCGGCCTTCTTAATTGCAGCCCTCCCAGTTCATCAGACCCTCCCCCCGACCCCTGCTGTGAGGTAGGAAGTAGTGTGTCTGGGAGGGTGACAGTTCGTATGGGCCTTCATTCTGTACTTGGTTCAGAGCTCAACTTCTGGATTTCAAGAAACATTGACCTGGGGGGGAATCCAAGAAGATGGCATTTAGCTTTGGCAGGGACTAGTATGCACCATTTTAACTATCAGTTTGAGCAGATAGTAAAAGGGTTCTGTGGCTAAGGAAGCGCTACAAAAATCTGGATGAAACAAAACTGCCTGGGTTTCTTTACTGCAGGACTTATCAGCACCTTTACTGTGAATCTTTTGCATGCTCTGTGAATCTCTAGGAGGATGTATACTAAGTGGTGATGTTCCTTCTTAGCCAAGAACCTCTTAATACTGCAGAGCAAACTTTTCGGAATTCTCCCTCCCAGGTCTAGTATGAGATGTGGACTTCTAGACTGTGGAATGGGTTCTTAGCTGACGATCAATGTGTATGTCAAATATAATCATGTGATACCAGGATTTCCAAAGCTGATTCTAACAGGGATTATCTAGAGTTTTTGGAATTTACAGGGTAACCAAAATCAGAAAGAGGATTCTCTGCATCAAATCACGGAGGGTCCAAAATCTTGTGATCACCTCCCTTAAGAGCAGGTCTCCAGGTTAGTTGCCCTGGTTTCAAATACATTGGAGTTGTGAGTAGAAGAAAAATAAGGAAGAGAGTGGATTTAAGCACGAAGAGGTCATAGGATTGTAGATCTGAGCCTGACAGAGCTGGCAGCCGGTGGTCTCACTTTGCAAGTGAGGAGAAAGTCCCAGAGAGGGTAGCAACTTGCCCAAAGTCGACACAAGTACAAGGCAGGGGCCGGGTCCAGGGCTTTCTGTCCAGCTTTCTGTCAGTGGCCTAAGGGGCTCAGGGCTTGGCCTCAGAGTCAGGGAGAGCTGGGGTGCTGGTCCACTGTAAATGGTGTGCAGTAATAAGCTCGCCCCCCATTCGCCACTGGGAATGGGGTCATAGGGGCCCCACCTCATAGGGTGGTGCAAGCTGTTGCTGGGATAAAGGTTGTCACGTGCTCCACATAGCGCTTGACGTGTAATCTGTGTTTGATAAATGTGAGCTATTAAAAACTAGGTTCATAAATGTTTCATCTCCTAGTTCACAGGCCCTTGAACTCTGGGGGAGGGGTATGACATCATGGTGCAGACCGATGTTAAGGTTATTTTCCTCTTTTCGGTTTATCAGTGTTCACTTTGTTAGGGAGTCCAGGAGTCTACAACCTAAGGGAACACTGGAGAATATTCTGGAAGAGCTAGCCCAGCCCTGATGTGGATCTTGAGGGGGTGGGGAGGGCAAGAGGTTCTAAGATGCAGCCTAAACTGTGTGGAGCTAGAGAGCCCTCTCTGTGGACATCCTCTTCCCCACTCCGCCCCCACAAAAGAACTGGACTCTATTTTGCATCTGTAGGGCACCAAGCAATGCTTTGCCCAAAAAGTGTGTTAGAGGCGACCAGAATAGGAATTTCTTCCTCTAACCCCTGGCCCCAGTGCTAGAACTCCCTCCCCCTGCCTCAGTGTGAGGTCAGCAGGGCAGGGCCTGATCCCCTTTCCCAGTTACAGATGAAGCAGGCTCTGAGAGCTGACCTGCCTGAGGTCATGCGGTGACATAAACTGGGCCCTCTTCGTCCATCCGCTTCAGTAAGTGTGGATTGCCGGGGAAAGCTGGTGGCATGAAGCAGGTGGCCAACAGTTGTTCCAGTGAGGCCCAGGGATGCTGCGTGTCCCCTGGCTCCCTCATGAGGACAGCTTCACCTGCTGGCGCCGGGCCCTGTGAGGGTCCCCCTCCTTGGGGTCAGTGGGAGCTCAGCAAGTGGGGCTTCTCCATGGGGACAGGGAGGTGGGTGCAGTGGAAGCCCAC
Organism: Mustela nigripes; assembly: GCF_022355385.1. Classification (NCBI taxonomy): domain Eukaryota; kingdom Metazoa; phylum Chordata; class Mammalia; order Carnivora; family Mustelidae; genus Mustela; species Mustela nigripes. Next base: position 38,144,817 of record NC_081572.1, read on the forward strand.
AGGGCGCTCTGAGAAGGCCGTGTGATCCAACCCATCCCCACCTCCACAGACCCACAGATCGGATGTGTTCATTATTCCCAGCCATGGTCCAAGCCGCTTACCATGCCTTGTTTCCTTCCCATCCATCCTCCTCAGCCTCCCTCCTGTCCTCCCCCCCCCCCGCCCCCGACCTCAGACTAACACAACCCAAGGTGTTAAGCACAGAGAGGGATGGTGACCGTCTTTGTTACAGGGCACGTTCCTGGCGGTCTGGGTGCCCTGCTGGCCCCATGCATTCCCTCACTGAATTCTTAGGGCGGACTCTGGAGGGAGGAACCCTTAGAATCCCCTCTTGACAGATGAAGCCATCTGATGTTCGGAGAGGCTCTCGCTGGCCACACACAGCCAGCACAGACAGAGCTAAGATGTGGATCTCGGAGGCTCCAGCCTCCCTCGCCCGAAGCCTGGAGCTCAGCAGCATGCCACGTTGAGAGCTCAGTGCCCCAACCCCAACCTTGGAACACAGTCCCAGTCTGCTCATCACTCACTGGGCTCCTCTCCTGGAGTGGGACGGGTCCCCACGTTCTTGAGTCCAGCTGCCTCTCTGTGGAGGACTCCGGTGGCATGTGGCTCTTCATTGGAGCCTTCAGCATTGACCAGGTTGGGGAGGATCAGAGGGAGCAGTGGCTCCTGGCTGACTTCACAGAAGGGGAAGGAGCATGAGAAGGGGGGCCCCTGCTCCCTGTGTCTTCCCTTCTGATGCTAGTGACTTACTTGAAGGGTGAAACTCTTTGCTACATGACTGGCTTGGGAATGCGCTTTGTCGGGGGTGGGGTTGCTTGTCTAGTGAGAAGAAGGGGCTGCACCCCCCCTCCCCCAAGCAGACCAATCCTGCAAGTGGCGGCTGCCCATGGTGGCCACAGCCTGGCATTTCAGCTGGCTCCGAACAAATTCAGGAATATTATATTTGGAGGAGATCCCCAAAGACCGTCCTGTTCTTTGCTCTTCAGAGTTCAGCTTGAAGCTAAGGCGAGATCAGCAGATGTGGGAGTGGGAAGCATGCAGTGTGGATGCAAGGAGGTCCAAGCCTGGTGGTGGTCAGTCCCCACTTGCAGCTAGGGGAACCCCAGATCTGATGCCTGTCTCCTGTGTTTCTGCTTACAATCCTCTGACTCCGAATGTGTGGGTTTATACCTCACAGCAGGTCCTTCTCCAGCTCTCGGAACACCAGCGGGGTGTCCTGAAGTCCACCTGTGGCACTAAGTACCAGCGTTGCTGCAGGTTAAGGGCTTGGTCCCCCGAGACTGTCCCCTACTTCCGAAGCCGGTTCGAGGCCAACCCTCCCATGCTTCTGGCCAGCTGGTTGGAACTCAGGGTTCCCATGATGCTGGAATGACCCACAGGACTCAGAACTGTTCCTGGTTTATTTTATAAAGGCTATGACTCTGGAACAGGTGAATGGAAGAGATGCACAAGGTCAGGTCTAGTGGAGGGGTACAGGGCCACGAAGCTCCCCCAGGGCTGCATGCTCCCCCTTGATGCGTGTCCCAGCCTGGACGGTGGCCCCCTCTGGGGTCCTCATTCATCCTTGCAGGCCTGCCAGGCTGCGAGTATCCGGTCTCAACTGTGGCTCCTCAGTTTGGGGCACAGGACAGTGGGCTACCCTCCCCACGTTTACCCGGGAGGGCCAGAGGCTTAGCGACAACCCCGGTAGACGTCAGTTCCCGCCTGCGCCGCAGGCCATCAGTGTCCTGGAGGGCGGCCGTCCTGGTGATGGTTCTGGGCCGAGGCTTGCTCCTGTACAGTGCCTCTGCCTCCTCCGGGGCCTGCTGTCTCCTCCCCTGGGCCCTCTGCATCCTGGCACGAGCCAGTGGAGGAGACACGCCAGGCCTCGGGTGCCGTAGCCCAGAGCTGACCCACTTCTCTGGTGTTCACACTCTGCTGAGCAGAAAGCTTCCTCCCGGGGCCCCACTCTGCCACAGTGGGGGCTGAGCCACTTGGTCCAGCTGTGTGTTGGGTGGGGGGGGGGGTACGGGGAGGAAGCGTGTGTGGGACGGGCCAGCTGCCTCTGTCACACCGTCTCCTCCCAGCTCCCTGCTTCCATGTGTCTGAGCTCCCACCAGGCTCCTCAGCTCCAGAAACACCTGCCCACCCCTCACCCATGGCCAGGTGGCTGTGACACGGCGGGGATACCTGGGCATGAGAACACAGTTCTGTGGCCTGCTGTGTGTAGGGCTGTGAGGAAGTCCCACCGGCTCTGCATATATGTCTCCTCCCTGGGAAGGTGGCCGTCACCACCCTGACAGCTCACCGTCCCTCCTTTGTTAGATGGCACTAAGTGGGAGCTGAGGGGACCTTGCCGGGACGGGGCAGCTACATCGCCCACCACTGGAGCAGCCGTGCACTGGACTTTGAGGCCATTCGCTTTCCCTTTGGAGACTGGTTCTCCAGTCTTCTAGAGATTCCGCGAGCCACCGAACATCCTTAAATTTCTTTTCTGATGAAACCTAGTTAGAGTGGGTCCTGTTGGGTTGGCGTTGACTCGTGGTGTCCTGGTCAAACACAGGCCTGTGGCTCTCATCGTCCCCACTCCACCGTAGTTTCAGAACAGAAACCACATGAACACGGGCACCTGCTGTGTGCCAGGACCCGGGATAGATTCATGGCGAGGCCTGGCCACTCGGCAGACCCTGGCCAGACAGTGGGGCAGACAGAGGGCAGACACGTGCAGGGGTGTGTAGTGTGGCGGAGGGCTGTGATCGGAGCACGGGAGGCTCCCTGGAGATTCTGGGGAACAAGCAGGCAGATCTGCCTGCGGGGGCAGGGAAAGCTTCACAGGGTGGGACCTGCAATGTGAAGGGAAGGTGTTTTCCAGAGTAGAGAAGAGAGGACATAGGTAGACGTCCCAGGGGATGAGTGAACAGAACACATTCCCGGAAGAACTAGGGGAGAATCACAATCCACCATAACATGCGGGGGAGGGGCGGAACAGAGGCTGAACTGGCAAACCCAGAGCGGATAAACATCTTTGGCTGCAAAGGCAAGAGGTTTGGACCGGACCAAAACGGCACAGAGAATGCATTGAAGGAATATAGGTAGGATAGTGGCATGCTCATGTTTGTGTTTTAGAACTCTCTCCCCCAGCAGCCCTGAGGAGGGTAGGTTAGGGTCCCAAGACCACTTGTAAGACTCTGGGAATAATCGGAGTTTTAAAAATGCTCTCGAACACATCCGTCATGCGTAGGTGCCCAAAACAGCTTTCAAACTACACTTGGCAAGTGTATTAAATATTATAGAATTGTGCAAATGATAACATCATCAAATTTTACAAGGTGCCAGGCACCGTGCTAAGCATTTTCCATCCGTTATTTTTTTTTTACTTAACTTCTGTGCCTCCACTTTCTTATCTGTAAAACGGTGAGAAAAACGAGGGCACCTTCACTGAGTTGTTTTGAAGATAAATGGCTTAATACCTATAAAGAGCCTCGAAGGATCCCAGCCCAGGTCAGGGCTTCTGTAAAGGCTCGTGGTCACACAGTCCTCTGAGGGAGGGGGACCTCGCTCCAGCTTGTAGGTCAGAAGCTGAGGCTGTGTGTGGTAGCTCCAGGGTTCAGACCTGGCTCTCAGCCAATACACTACCTCTGTGGTTGTTGTCACTGTCGCGATGAGTTGAATATCTGAGATGTGTGACCAAGGGGACTCCCAGGGGGCACCCTCCCAGCTCAGTGGGGAATACCTGTGGGAGCCGGCTGCCATTCCCAGGAGTCTGCCTGCTCCCTCTCTCTGAGTCTGCAAAGGGAAAGCAGGGCAGGAGGCATTTGGAGCTACAGAGCGTTCCACCTGCCTGACCTGGGCAGGCTCCTGCTGGGTTTCTGGGAGATGGCCCCAGCTCAGCTTGATCTCAGGAGCTCTGTCTAGATTGCGGGACCCCGGACCAGCCCAGAACCCCTCCAGGCAGGTAGAAGTCCTCTTCTCTGTCCCACCAGCGGGGCATTTCTTCATGGACAGGAGCGTCTGCTCAGAGCTTCCCATCTCCCTTGGAGAGGGCCACGTAATGGGGGATTCTAGATTCCTCTTCCAGCCTGGGTGAGACCCATTTGCTGGCTTGGAGCAGTGGGAGCCCCGGAAGCCTGCAGAACCATTGACGGGGGGCAGTGAAGCCAGGCTCCATGAATTTTTGATGGACTCCCCTCCTGAAGATATTAGTGTGCCCTTGAAGGCAGATAATTGAAATTCATATTTGGGTATTCTATTACTTTGCGATATTCTTTATGAGGCTGCTTTGTGTTTCCCGGTGACTTGGTTGCAGCCTTAGTGACTCCATTATGGAGAAATATATCGATTTGTCAGGGCGGTGTCAGGGGCTCTGCTCTGATGAAAATTGATTTATCTCTCTCCGAGCAGCTTGTGTTTTTAATTCGTCTTTGCCTCCAACAAGGCGCGGGCTTGGGCGGGGTAGGGGGGGTGCGTGTGAGGAGGGCACCGGCCGTGTCAGGAGTGTTCCCCGGCACACACTGTGAGTGAAGGTCGGGGTGCAGCCCTGGTTCTGGCTTTATGTTCTGTGCCGAGGAGATAAAACAGCTCCTCTGCCTCTGCTGGTGTTTATAACACTTGTGTTCACTCTTCCCCTCCCCTGACACTGACACACGTAGTTGGGTGTGACAGATGAGGGCCATCACTCGCGCCGCCATGGGAGAATGGCTCTCTCTCTCTCTCTCCCTCTCTCTTCCCCTCTATAGACAAGAAGCAAGTCGATATCGAAGTGGCAACTGGAACTAGGGAGGTCTCCACTTGCATTCCGATGAACTGCTGGGAAGAACTTTTAATTATCAGACAACTCTGATGGCCTCGTTCTAGCAGCCTGGTGGGCCTCTGTGTACCCGGGATGGACCCTATCTCTGGCCACCTTTTGGCTGTGTGAGTTACCTGGTCTCTCAGAGAATGGCCTCCTTAGTCATAACGAGGCTAAGCTGTTGGTGTTGGTGGAAAGAAGGGATGAAACAACTCACGTTAAATTTTTAGCAGGTTGCCAGACCCCAACTCATAACCACGATGTTGAAAGCCAGTAAGTACAATAGACAAGATGAAGGGTTGCTTGTTGGGTACCTGCTCTGTGACCTTGTTGGCTTTGGTGGTGTAAGTGACAGAGATGGTTCCTGCCCCACAAGGAGCTCAGTCTAGTGGTGGAAATGTGCTGGGTCGAGGTGACCCCATGACTATGGTGGTGGGTGCTGGGGTACTGTATTTAGACTGGGAGGGGAAAGGGTAGAGAAGACTTCTTGAAGGAGGTGGTACCAGAGGTAATTTTGAGGAGAGTAGAAGTTGGTTAGGCAAAGAAGAGAAGCAGGGTTGAAGGCAAGAGCAAGGGTGGGTGAAAATCTTTCAGTAGACAAAATCGTTAGAGTTGGAATATTCCCGTAGGCTTGGCACAAAGGGTGCATGTGAGCGTGGTGGTGGCAGGTGATCCCAAGGTAACGATTGCAGCCCTCATTGTCAAAGGTCTGGAACTGGAGTGAGATGATTACGCCCCATTGTCAATGTCCTGAAGGCTCCGAGGACCCTCCGGGGTTTTACAGGGAGAAGGAAGTGTGATTAGATTGTTTTTTTTTTTTTCTTAAAGATTTTATTTATTTGACAGAGATCACAAGTAGGCAGAGAGGCAGGTAGAGCGAGAGAGAGAGAGAGGAAGGGAAGCAGGCTCCCCGCTGAGCAGAGAGCCCAATGTGGGGCTCAATCCCAGGACCCTGAGACCATGACCTGAGCCGAAGGCTGAGGCTTTAATCCACTGAGCCACCCAGGAGCCCTAGATTGGTATTTTGAGAAAGATACTTCCAGCCACCATGTGGATGTATAGAGGGACACTTACCTATAGGAACCCAGAGCAGGAACACTTACTTGAGAGCTTTTGTAATAATGCAGGTGTGAAGAGAGGAAAGATTAAGGGTGTGATGGTGGGAATAGTCAGACAAGGCAGGGAGGAGAGGCAAGAGGGAGGCGTGTCACAGGAGTGAGGCTGGCTGAGGAGAGAGAGGAGGCCAAGACACTGTCCACTGGCAGGAAGGAGAGTGGGTGTGTTCTTTTCCTAGGCCTGGGGCTGGAAAGTAGCACGGATGGGGTGGCTTCAAACAACAGAAATTCATTGTCTAAGTTCTAGAGGTGGCAAGTCCAAAATCAAAGTGTTGGGAGGACCAACCTGTGTGGAAAGCCTGTGGGGAGAAAACTTTCCTTGCTTCTTTCAGCATCTGGGGTTTGCCAGATACCCTTGGGATTGCCCAGCTGGCAGGTGTGTTACCCCCATCTCTGCCCCCATCATCACGTGGCCATCTTCTCCCCGTGTGTTCCCTCTCTGCCTTTAAGGATATTAGTCAGACTGAATCAGGAGCCCACCCAACTCCAGGATGACTTTGTCCTAACTAAGTCAATCTGCAATGGTCTTATTTCCAAATGAGGTCACATTCAGAGGCGCTGGGGTTTAGAACTTCAACATATCTTTCCGGGGGCCACAACTCAACCCATAATGGTCTACCATCTGGACCCCTAAATTTATGTCCTTTCCCCAGGGAAAATACTATATTCACCTTATCCCGATAGCCCCAAATGTCTAATGAGTGTGTGTGTGTGTGTGTGTGTGTGTGTGTGTGTGTGTGTGTAGGGGGGAGGGAGGTTCGCAGAGGATTAGATTTTGGAGCTGGGCCTTGAAGAATGGGTCATAGGTGGGCATGTCAGGGAGGCTGGTTTTGCAGGCACAAAGAAGAAAAGATGAGGAGAGAGGTTACCTAAGCATTATCTGGGGACTGTAATACACTTAGGAAGTACATACAGAAGTGGGGCTATGATCAGGCTAACCAGAAAGTTCTTTTGTTCACATCATCTCACTTGGTCCTCATAGTAACACCTGGCAGAAGAGATCTTATTCCCATTTTCAGATGAGAAAATAGTGACTTTGCACAGGGTTTGGTAATATGTCAAGATTTCATAGTAAAAGATGGAACTGGGGCTCAACCTAGTGTCTTTTGACTCCAAGGCCTGTGGTCCCTCTACTGTGTCTACTTTATTACTCTTCTCCCTTTCCTCAGCACTGTGATGAATACTTGCTTCCTCAGTGAAACCAGAAAGAATTCCATAGGGCTGACTGGGTGGGCCCAGATGGGGAAGCCGCTGGAGGCAGCTTATAGGGTGAATCTTCTAATTTCAGGCTAGCATCTTCCTGCCTCAGCTCTTGGGGCTCCAACATGAAGACCATGGAATGGACAAGGGGGAATTTATGTCTAATATAGTTCCATGAAAGCTTACCTAGCTGTGCTCACAGAGGACATGGTCAGGTCAGGACTGATGCCTGGTCCGTGTTCAAGGTTGTGTTAGGGCTGCTCCATAATGTGGGTCTTGGACAGCACGGCCCTAGAGGACCGATTCCCTGGCTGGAAGGAGACCATGGCCACATCTCACAAGGTCTATAGAGAAGACCAGGATTCAGAGAAGTGAGGACACACTCCCTTGCATTCAGGGGAGAAGCTGACTCTAGCGCAGTACCCAGAAGGCCTCAGTTTTCGGGGTCAGACAGTCTTGCTCTGTTTCCTGACCCTGGCCAGCATTCTCTCCAGGACAGATGACCCGGTCAGAGTCCCACATCCGGGAACATGGCCAGAGGCACATCTTGCTGACAGTGGCTAGGAGTTCAGTCCATATGTCTAAAGGGCAGGGCTTATGCCTGCACTGTGTCAACCTCAATGAAGATCTTCTGGAAGTAGCTTGGGCAGAGGGAATTGTAGGGAATTGCTCCTTGTCTGCTGAAGAGTTCTTCATACTGCAAACAGAAAAATACGTTTTTGAAAAATAAGACCTTGATGCTAACAATGACAAGATTCCTTTTTTTTTTTTTTTTTTTTTTGAGTCCTTACAGTGGGCCCAATGTTACTCTGAGCCTCTTCTGTTACCACTAACTTGTTTAACCTTTTGGTAACCTATGAGGTAGACCAGTATACCCATTTTATAGATAACAACTAAAGCTTAAGAGAGATTAAGTAACGGGCCCAGCACAGCCTGGTAAGGCAGGGGAGGAGATTAGGACCCAGGGCTCCCTGGTCCCTAGCTATGTGCTCCATTCTGTGCTTCCTGAATGCTCCCCTCCTCCTCAAATGACCCATCTGAGCCTCCATCTGCAGCCTAAGGAGGGGTCCTGAAGCCTCAGGGGAGCTCTCCATGGTCTGGCATCTGGCTAGGAGGTAGCTTTAGAGGGTGTCCTTGAAGGGCACAGTAGAGCTGATTTTCATTCCAAGGCCCAGGCAGAAGAAAATCCTTGAAAGCTGATGGAAGATGAGCCCCTTGCCGTTATGTATCTAACCTCCCCGGAAACCTCTCCTTCTGTGTTCTCAACCTTGGTTAGTGATGACGTTAGCCAGTCGATCTGCAAAACCAGAAACCTCGGAGTCATCCTCAGCTCCTCCTTCCTCTTCAGGGCCCTTCCCCGTTCCGTCAGTCCCCAGGCCTGCCGTTCTGTCTCACAGGGGTGTCTGGAATCCAGCCTTTCTTCTCTCTACTCCACAACCACCCACCACGACCATCGTCAGAGTACGGACTCAAGGATCTTTGGTCAGGATAATTCCAGTCATTGCTCTTTAGCTAGAACTCCTTAAGTGAAGTCCCTCCCACATTCGACCCATATTCCTCAGGTAACCTCTTCTGCTATTAAGCTGCACCAGCCCCAAACTCCTGGTATACTTGCTCCCTCCAAATGACGTGCCCAGCCCCAACTCTGTCTTTCATGAGCCGCTTCCCTGACTTCAGATACCCTTCTTCCATGTCAGTGCTGGAAAAATCTCCTCTCCACCTGTCAAAGCCCTAGCATAGGCCACTTCCTCTGGAAGTTCCCTCACTTCCTCCAGCCCTAGGAGTGCTCCCTGGCCCCTCCTCTATGCTCTGCCTTCACTGACTTCATAAATGGGGCTCACGCCAACTAGACAGTTCCATACTTGGTGATTACATCTCTTCCCCCCAGAGACAGGACCTCATTCCTCTTTCTCTCTCCACCACTAGAAGAGTGCTTAGGCAGTCATCTGTGCTAAGTTAAGGGTTGTCAAATACATGGTTGAAAAGCCCTGACAGATTGATGGTTCACAGGGCATACAGTTGGTATATGGACCCACTTGCAAAAGGATTGGAATTTCTTGAAATTGGCTTAGCAGATCAGGAAGTCTGGTTATAGCTCAGAGGTCTGCGTCTCCAACCCGATCATGCCATGCAAGAGGAAAGACATGCTAACAGTGCTCCTGGGCTTGTCTGATGGCATCTTTTAAGTCCCCCTTCCCCCGTAAGGAGAAAGCAGGTGCTATAGGGAGGGAGAGGGGACAGAAGCGACTTTGAAGCCTTCATGAATGCGGCTTGGTAAGAAAGAAAAGAAAATGCCAACATCAGCATCACGGCCACCCCCTGACTAGAGCGTAAGATTTCTTTAACACCTTAGCAGACAAACTCCCCCACAGGAGGACTCACACTGCCGTACTAGCCCGCACCGAGGTGTAAATCGCTGATGTGAGGTCTTTGCTCAAAACAGACGTCTCTAAGGAGGATGGAGGGCCCTCCCACTGGGGAGCACGAAATCCATTCTGGACCCTGGGTGCCCGCAGCCCTGTACCAGACCCTGTCTGTTGCTTTCCTTAATCATCATAGCTGCCAGGGGTGGGGGGGGGGGGGCAGGGTGGGAGAGGTGGGAGGTAGCTCATCCCATGATGCAGGTAATGAAACAGAGGCCCAGCAAGAGGAAGGCATTTATCTGTCACTACACAGCCAAGGAGAACAAGGACTCACACCCAAGCCGGTGTGGATCTGACGTCTGTCCATTTTCTGTCCCCTCTGCTGAATCAGGAGGAAGTAAGGGGCTCAGAGGTATCAGTCACATGGCTCTCTCCGTGACCTTGCCAAGAGCCATTTGCACCCTGAACGTGAGCTTCAGTGAAGTGATTTGGCTACTGACTTATGCTGTTCCACTTCTGCCTCACACGGTTTCCCACCCTCCTTGGGTTTCGGTCTCTAGGTCAGGGCTGCGGAATCCCTGTGGAAGGAATGTTCCCGGCTCTATCCTGCAAAACTGCCCTGTGGGCAGGGAACATATTTCCACATATAAACCTAGATGCGCTGTTGGAGCCGTATTCGTAAAACCACGGGTACACGCATCAGGAATGCCGGTGCAAGTCACATCTGAAGTACGGTGTTTTCAACTTGTTTAATGCCTAGAGGCCACACGGTGCAGGGAGCCCTGTCTGGAGGAGAGAATCCAAGATAGGGCAAGTAGGGCAGCTCTAGGAACAACACCGTATGAGGAGTATTTGAAGGAAATCCAAGATGTTCAGCCTGGAGCGACTTGTAAATATTGGACTTAGCCAAACACAGAAGTGACGGAGCGAACGATTTCTAGCAAATGGGTTGATCAGTAAATAAAGAATTTGAGCCCTCCATGAATGGCCTTCATATATTCAACATGGATGGAGAATTGACTGTTCTCCACGCTCAGCACCGGAGCCCATAGGAAGTGGCAGCCTTGGGTGGCGAGTTTCCCGGGGTGGCAAGGGCCCAAGCAAGAGTTCGACTGGCTTCCTGTCATGGATAATCTTCAAGGGGCTCCAGTACTAAGTGGATGATTGGAAAAGATGAATTCTAGTTACTGTGATTCAAATGTCCAAAAACTCCCTAAGGGGAGGTGTAGTCGCTCCCTTTGTGCGATCCAGAATCCTGAGCGTGGGGCACTGTCATTGCGGGATGAGTGGCTAATGCAATGAGTGGCGGTCTCTCCACTAACGACGGAGTCCGAGCACAGCGAGGGGGTCCAAGCTCGCCGTTGTTTCCCGTGCCCCAACAGAACTCAATGGGAAGAGGGCCAAAATGAAAGCAGAACGAATTTGGCTCCAAGTAATGTGTTGACCCCCAAGGGGACCAGCTGCTGAAATGAGCATCTGAGGGAAGGTTGTGTCTCTGTCCCAAGTGATTCCTTGAAATCTCTTAGGTGTCTGAGCCTGTAAGACCATAATCATAAGGAGTACAGTGTGCTCATTAGACATAGCCCTGGGCTATAGAATCAGCGTTAGACAGAATTATTCAAATTGCCCTGATAACTGTTGGACTTTGCAATTTTAACTGGTCGTCGTGGCTCATTTTTCCCCCCCCTGGCCGCCTCCTGCCTACAGCTCTCAGGCCTTCTTGGCCATTGTCCCAGGAGCTCTGGGGAACAGCCCTCTCTGGGTCTGTGCCTCTACCCTTTGGCTTATAGGACAAACCTGTCGCATACCTTCCAGGATGCCCACCTCCTGCCTTTTTTTTTTTTTTTTTTTTTTTTTTTTTTTTTTTTTTTTACCTTACCTTACCCTCCCTGTCCTCGACACAGAAACATCGTTCAGAGGGAGAGCGGGATGCTTCTGCACCAGGCACTGAGCTGGTTCTCCTACATGCCTGACTCACTTTTAGTCCCTCCACTCCCCGCCCCAACCTGAGATCTTTTCTGTAGCTGGGGCTCTAAGGACCTAGCAGAGTTGCCCGAAACACACAGCTGGCTGGTGGCACAGTCAGATTCAGTCCAGGTGTGTGTGTGTGTGTGAGAGAGAGAGAGAAAGAGAGAGAGCATGAGCGAGCTTGTGCATGTGGTTTCCTGGACTCCAAATCCAGTGCTCTTCCTATTCCATGAGAAGAAGGGATAGTCCTGTGCCCCCCACCCCCGCCATGCGGCAGCCCCTCTTCTTGCTGTCATAGCTCCCCCCAGGGCTTTCCTGGCTGGGTTCTGAGCAGGGCAGAACATGCAGTCTTCCGATGGGTGAATGCCAGGTGTGCCTCCCTTTGCTGTGCGCCAAGAGCTGTTCTAAAGAGGGGCTTCGAGTGCAGCCGTTGAGAGCACTGTTCTCAGTCCTGGCAGCAGGTCTGTTTCATTCAACTCGGTGCAGGCAAGACGCGGCAGACAGCTTGGACAACGGCTCTGCCAATTTCTCCTTGATCTGAGAGCATCTGCCCAAGGGAACGGTGTGTTCTGAGGAGCCTTATGAACAAGCCTCACAGTCAGATGAGAAATCCCACCTTCTGACTATCTTTCATGTCTGCCCCGGGGTCACAGTTCCTTGACTGTAGTCGGGGCTCAGTAAAGAGACAACGGGCAACTGAATGCAAGGCTGGAGGCTCCATTTTTTCATCTTTAAAATGACGGGCTAACGGTATCTTCCTGGCAGATGGTGAGCACCCAATCAGCAAGCTTGTTTTATTCTTCTGTGATTGGTGCTTGCTAGATCTTGGATGATATTCATTTCCCTTCACCCCACCATTTTTTGGCTAGAAGCAGGGGGGTACCGCCGCCAAGGGGTCAGCAGCTGCTGGGCGCTTAGGACCTGCTGCTCAGAGCCCAGGTGGAGGTTCAGCAGCCAAGATGCTGTGGACCAGAGTCCCATCTGACCCTGGAAAACCCACCAGTGCTCTCTTCGCTCCTGAGAAAGCGCATTTCATTTCTGATACCTCCCCGGCCCTCCCATTCTCCAATCCACTCGACCCTGTCCCTGATTTGGGAAGAGGGGACATGAGAGAGAGCAGCCTCGAGCTGGGCGAGCTCAGCTGCCCAAGCATAATACCACCCAGAAACACTTATAGGTGCACCTCGCCAAGGGTCTCCTGCGCACTTAGCAATATCGAAGCTAGGGGAATCGTCCCATGACATCCCCACAGACAAGAGCTTACCGTCTCTCGCTGAGTGAGGACATTCATTCTAAGAGGCTTCAGGGAGCATCACTGCCCAGCCTGTAACAAGGGCTTATCTTGTAAATGTCCCAAGAACCAGGGAAGGGTTGGTTTCACATGTTGGTTTCACTACAGAGCCCAGGGATTAATACGTAACACGTTCAGTGTTGGTGAAGCGTCAGATCTGTGGCTGGTTTGAGCTGAGAATGACTCTGGCTCAGAGTGAATCCCCTATTTACGCACCTCCCTTGGTTGCCCTATGAGCATGTATACGAGTATGGGCTGAAGGTCTGCTTCCTGATCAGCTTTGTCTTGCACCTGGGGAATTTACGGGAGAGGCTGGGGGTGGTGGAAACGTGAGGAGAACCATCATTTTACCTTATTTTTATTTTTATGTTTTTGGTTAATTAATTTATTCTGGATGATATTTTTGTTAATTTGTTGCAGTGGGCTCAGTGTTTGTGTTTTTCATTTATTGAATTTTCATTATGTCCTTGTGAAGTTAAAAATCACCATCATCATTTTCAAATGAAAAATACTTTGAGGTTATATGTAAGTTGCTCGGTTTCACAAATTGAGAATGTGAAAGTGCTAGTTGTCAAATTCTGGCCTTTTCCATTTTGAATATATTATTCTTTCAACCCAAACTAGTGTCTCTCTTCAAATACAACTTCTTAACAATAATGGGTATTTTGAGAAATTACATTAAGTTACTAATATTTTTTTTAAAAAGTCTTATATTTTCCAAGTTCCCAGGAGCATTTTTTCCATATGGGTATGCATTTTAATATAGTTATGATCATTACATATGAATACTTTTGTATTCTCTTCTCTTGTTGTTATATGATACGCTCTTCCTGATACTGTGAAATAATCTTTAAAATTATCCTTGGTAAGAAGGCAAAATAATCCACCAGGTTAATTTCCCATAATTTGCTAAGATGATCTATTATGAGTCACTTTTCTTTTCCTCACTTTCTGCTCTTATGAACAATGCTGCAGTGAAGATGTTCATGCATAGACCTTTTTCTCCCAAAGCTGTATTTTATAGGGGAAGGAACAATGGGTGGGACTCGCACAGACTGAGCTTGAACGCAGGTTCTCCATCATAATGATGCTGCTGGGGCCACAGAGAACTCATTAGCCATTGTCCTAACTTCTTCATCTATAAAATGGGAACAAGAATATGTGTCAAAAGACTGATCCGCAGAATTGATAGCATAGTGACCATAAACATGCCTCACTCATGACTGATATGTAATCAGTCTGGGCCCTTCTCTCCTGTTTGGAGAACCCCATTCCTAGAGTGTGTGAGTGCATATGCTCTTGTGAGTTTTGTACCTATTGCAAAATTCCTTTTCAACAGGGTCAGAACAGCCTCTGGTGTCACCAGTAATATGTGAAAGTACTGTCTCACCACAAGCTCACGAGCAATTGATTTTATTATTTTTGGTGCCCATAGTTTGGAAAGGGCAACAAGATAGCAATAAATATCAGCCGTATGCTCTTTACTTGCAAAGATGATGGTCTAGATGTTCACCGAAATGGAGTCACAAAGCTTCTGAAGGGCAGACACCGCTTAGTGGCCCACAAGGCTTAGATGTAAGTCCCGTATGACTAAGCAAATCCCCTTGAACCAAGCGACGGATGGGATGTAAAGAATGTATTCTTGACAGGAAACATTATCTGACCTGAGCATGGCTGCCTGGTAGATACGGCAAAACCTTCTTAACTGATGATTTTTTTAAAAGGAGGACTTGTCATCAGATAAGGAGGCTTAACAAGATCCTCTTCCAAATTGGATTTGACGTGTGCCCGGCACTCGGGCAGCTGAGCTCTCCCTCCCCCAATGATTTTCCGCAGCTACAGCCCAGGGCGGCGGGGCTTTGCCTGGCCTGCTGCTGACACAGCTGCTAATCCCAGGCTAATGAGCGGTCCTGAGGCAGGGGTGGCGGTGAGGCTGGGGGAGCTGGCAAGGGCATTGTGGGCAACTAGAGCGGCCTGAACCGCAGGCTAGGAAGACACTCGTTTCCTAGGGCAGCTTTCCCAGAGTCACGCCGGGATCTAAATCAGGCCAGGGCTCCAGGTCCTATCGCAGTCTGAGCAGAGTCTTAGACAGGATACCAGACTGAGAGAGAGAGAGAGAGAGGGAGAGAGAGAGCGCACATTGATGAGGTTGACGTGAAGTCCACATTCATTTGTTCAGGCTATAAACCCACATAGGAAGATGGGCAGTACTGGGGGACTGTCTTTTCAGGACATGTCTTCAAGATGGTTTTATTCATTTTAATTTGATTTTACTCAAGATAAAGATTGGGGGGAAAGGGTACATTGGGGGTGATTTGGCTTGGATGTCATTTTTATCCAGGGATGGCTTTGAAGACCTCAGCCCAAAATGATTTCTAAAAAAAAAACACTCCCCCATCCTGTCACATCCACACACTGACACATCTACTTAATCATAAATCCATACAGTATCAAGATAGGTGGACAGATGGATGGACAGGAAAATTTTTTCAGGGTTGGAATATTGAGATTCCTGTCTCATCCATGACAGCTCTGTCTTGCAGGGCACTTTATCTAATGCATCTGAATTTTCATTTCTCAACGTAAAAAATGAGAATGGGTCACCTGGGTGGCTCAGTCAATTAAGCATCTGCCTTGGGCTCAGGTCATGATCCCAGGGTCCTGGGATGGAGTCCCGCATTGGGCTCCCTGCTCCTCAGGGAGCCTGCTTTTCCTTCTCCCTCTGCCTGACGCTCCCCCTGCTTGTGCTCTCTTTCTCTTTGTCAAATAAATAAATGAAAATCTTAAAAAAAAGAGAGAGAGAGAAAGAGAGAAGAAAGTATAAGAATGGTTAAGTCTCCAAAGAGGAAGTCTTAGTGGTCAAGGTGTACTTGAAGAAGTACAGATCTGTACAACAGTGAGATTAATTTAAAACCTATCAAAGGGTAGATGTGTGTGTGTGTGTGTGTGTGTGTAAGGACGTTGATCAGTAGGAATTCTCATCCCTTCCTGATGAAAGTGTAAATTGACGAAACTACTTATTTTGTAGTTCTGCAAGTGAATAGTAGTTACACAGTAAAGATGGATGATTCTTACAGCCTGAGAGAAGCAAGTTTTATGCTTTAGCTTCTTCTGGAACATACATGGGAAACGTATGCACATAGGCATTCGCATTTTGGTATTATTTGTCCATATGAAAATGGCAAACAGCCTAATGGCAATCAAAGGCAGAATGCAAAAATAGCTTTGATATATTCCTACGATGATGTGTGACACAGCAGAGAGGCTGAAGGAACTGGTGGCAGCTTTCAGGAGCTCCCATTGACCACGTTTGAGACAATTTGAGCCCCCAGATAATTAAGGATGGTAATAAGCAATAAGCCCTGCAAAAATAGGAATTCATGAATCTATATTTTTTAAAAAATATTTTATTTATTTATTTGACAGACAGAGATCACAAGTAGGCAAAGAGGCACGCAGAGAGAGAGGGTAGGGGGAAGCAGGCTCCCTGCTGAGCAGAGAGCCTGATGCGGGGCTCGATCCCAGGACCCTGGGATCATGATCTGAGCCGAAGGCAGAGGCTTTAATCCACTGAGCCACCCAGGCACCCCTGAATCTACATTCTTAATTGATAGAGGGAGACATGGATTCAATACATAGATTAACACATATATACATGCACACATACATGCATGAGAAGGGAGGTCTCTTGTTTACATTAGAATGCTGTGGGCAGATTGGCCAATCTGGAGGGAGTGCTGGAGTTTGGAAATCATTATTTTGCAACCATCATGGAAAAGATGGGTAGGGAAGAATCATCGATGGGTATTAAATCTAGGAGAGAGTTTTAATGAGAGCAGTATTTACATTATTTTTAAATGTCTCTGGTGTTCAGATTATTAGTTGAAAGGAAAAAAAAACAGTAAGTATATACTGAAAAAATTGGCAACACCTCGACTGAGTGATCAGAGTTAACATCACCATTGGAGAACAGATGGACATTGTGTGTCTCCAGATGTGATATCCTAGGAGAGTGAATGACCTTAATTTAATCATGAGGAAATATCATATAACCCCAAATGGATAACATTCTATTACAAGATAGAAGGGCTGTATTCTTCAAAATGTTATTGTCATGAAAGACCAGGAAAGACTGTGGAAACATTTCAGATTCTCTAAAGCTAAAGGAACTTGACAACTAGACAGGATCTTGTACTGGAAAAGAGAAGGATGCCTTAAAGGACATTTTTAGGCAAATAGATAACAATCGAAATATGGCTGGTATGTTAGTTGAAGTATATCATGAATGTAAATGTATGAATTTGATAAGGGTGGTGGTATTCCTACTCACGGAAATACACATTTTTAAGCATTTATGGGAAAGTTCTTTGATGTATGTAAATTATTGTCAAGTGTTTCGGAAAATAATTAGACACACAGCAAATGAAGAAATATTAATAAAGATGAATCTATAGAAATAATATTTGGATGTTCCTTGTACTGTTTTATTTTTATAACTTTTGGCCATTTTTTTATTAATATGTAGAGATGCAGCAAAACCAATGTTTAGAGGAACAAATGGTAGCTTTAATGTTTCTATTAGGAAGATGGGTATATAATCGATTATCTGAGTTTCCACCATAGGAGGACAAAAAGAAAAGCCAATTAAACCTAAATTAAATAGATGGAAGGAAATAATAAAAATAAGAGGAGATACCAAAAAAATTAAAAAAAAGAAAACAGAAAAGAAAGAAAACTGATGGAGTCAAATTAAAAAGAAAATAAATTTGATAAACTTAGTCAGACTAAAAGAAGGAGAAAATACAAAGTGTCTATTAATATCATAACAGGAATTAAGGAGAGACTATCACTACAAATCCTACAAACACTACAGGTTTTAAAAGGATATTGTGAAAAACTTGCCAACAAATTCTACGGCTCAGGTGAAATGAACAAATTCCTTTCTAAATGTCAAGTGACCAAAACCCCAAACTGATACACAAGATGATGATAGAATTTGGAATAGCTCCATACCTATGAAACGACATTGAATTTTTTGGGGATTGGGGAGAGAGAGTGAGTGCAGGGTGTTGGGATGTGGGGAGGGGGAGAGGGAGAGAGAGAATCCTAAGAGGCTCCACGCTGAGCAAGGAACCTGACTTGGGGCTCAATCTCACAACCCTGAGATCATGTCCTGAACCAAAATCAAAAGTCTACTGTTCTCAGTCAATGGAGTGAGCCACTGGGCACTCCTGAATGGTATTGAATTTCAAACTCTTTCAACAAATAAACGTTAGGTCCCAACAGTTTCCCAGATGAATGCCATCAAATATTTAAGGAAGAAATAGTACCATCTTACAGAAATTCTTCCAGAAAGTAGAGGAAGGAAAAACAGGCATTAACTCATTTTATGAGTTAAACCACGATAGAAACTTTGCACAAGAATGAGATATTCCTCCCTAGGTGCAAAAATCTTTAACAAAATAGCATTAAATCTTTTGATATATATAAAAAGCATACTACATCATGATCAATTAAAGTTTATCCCAGAAACACCAGTTTGATTCAACATTCAAAAATTAATCAATGTGATCTGCCAGATTAATAGGCTAAAGTAGAAAAACCATGATTGTCTTCATAAATGGGGAAAAAGGGGTGCCTGGGTGGCTCAGTCAGCTAAGCATCTGACTTTTGATTTTGGCTCAGATCACGAGGTCAGGGAAGTGAGATCGAGCCCCATGTCAGGCTGCATGCTGAACCTGGATCCTGCTTAGAATTCTCTCTCTTCCTCTGCCTTTGCTCCTCCGAGTGTTCTCTTTCTCAAAATAAGTAAAACTTAAAAAACAAAACAAAATAAATGGGGGGAAAAGTATTTAACAATATTCAACACTCATTCACGACAAAGATTCTCAGCAAGCTAGAATAGATCTCTTCTAGCAGCACTTCAGAATACTCAGACTGATAAAGGGCATCTCCAGAGTACCTCCAGTTAATACTTATTAGTGAAGCACTGAGTGCTTTTTCCCTAAGATCAGAAGAAAGGCAAGGATATTGGCTCTTCTATTCAATATTGTATGGGGGTGCTAGCCTGTTCAATGATGCAAGACAAAAAGTGGGAAGATTCAAAAGGGAGAATTTAATTCTATTATATTAATAAGCAAAATTGCATTTAATAATTTAAATTCAGAATCATAGCATAACATAAGAAAATCCTAAGGAATTAACAAAGAAAACCCTTAGAACTATTTAAATGGATTTACCTTTATTTCAGGATATATGACGCACAAGCCACGTAACGTTAGGTTTCTATAGACTGACAGAAAACAAGGGGAAACAAAATTAAAATTTTATTCACAATATTACAAAAATTATGCTGAGCAAGAAATTTAAAATGTGACAAAAGTCTCTACTGTAAACTCTGAAACATTAATAAGAAAAGTGAAAGAAGACCTCGGTCAATGGGAAGACATGCCATATTGGTGAGATGGAAAATCCAATATTGTTAAGATGTCAGAATTCTCCCCAGTGCTCCATAGTTCAACATAATTCAAATAAAATTCCAAGACGCTTTTTAAAAATAGAAAAAGATAAGCTGATTCTAAATTTATATTTATGTTATACTTTATGTGGGAATGCAAAAATGCAAATGATTTTGAATAGTCAAAACACTCTTGCAAAGGAAGAACAGGGCTGGAAGACTCACTCTTTGCCTTTGAGACTAAAGCTACAATAATTAACCCAGTTTGATATTGGCATTAGGATAGAGGCATAGATCAACAGTGCAGCAGACCAGAGAGGACATACATACACGTATATATGGTGGGTTGATTATTGACAAAAGCAACAAAGTAGTTCAAAGGGGAAAGGAAAATTCTTTTCAACAAAAGGGTGCTGAAACAACCAGATGGATATCTGCTTGGTGAGAAACATGGACTCAGTCCCCTACCTCACACTGCACAGAATTTAATATGTGACAGATTTTAGACCTAAGTGCAGAAATTAAAACTACGAAGCTTTTAGGTGAGCTCGCAGGGTAGACAAAAATTTCTAAGACAAAATTCAAAAAAAACATGGTCAGTAAAAGAAAAAGAACTCCTAAATTAGACTTCATGAAAAATGAAAACACAAAAATTGGTCAACAAAACCTATCCTTATGAAAAAATGGATAGGCAGATGTGGAGAAAATGCTTCCCAAACCCCATTTCTGACAAAGAGCTTCTATTCAGAATATGTAAAAGAACCCTTTCAACCCAATAGTGCAATGACAGCTCAATGAAAAGAAGCGAAAGTCTTGAACAATGGAAGTTGCTTCCCAGCAGAGTTGGGAAAGGTGTGGAACAGCTGGAAAGCTCAGACACCACTGGAGAGAAAACACAAGGGCACAGCCGCCTTGGAAAACAGTTTGGTGATTTTTCATTAAGTTAAAACATACCGACTCTTTGACCTGGTAATTCTGCACCTTTATCCAAGAGAAATGCAAACAGGTATCCACAAAAAGTACTGCGTAAATATCTTCACAGTGACTTTATTCACAATAGCTGAAAACTGGAAACAGTCCAGACACTCTTCAACAGGAGAATGAATGAACACACTGCTGTATTCAGAAGTGGAAAACTACTTAGCGGTGGAATAAAGCCATCTATTGATAAGTGGAAACACCACGGAGGAATCTCAGAGATGTAATGCCTTCCCCCAGAAGGGATACAAATGGCTGTAGACTCCACGGGTCTCTTTAAATGAGGTTCTAGAGAAAAAAAAATGTAGTTTAACTTGAAAGATCAAAACAGTGGTTTCCTAGGCGGGAGGGGTGGTAGAGGGGAGGAAGAATTTGGGAAAAGAAGAAGAAAATCTGTAGAGGTGAGCGTGTTCGACATCTTGATAGAAATAGCAACACAGGATGTAACTTTTCTTAAAAGGTATACAGTTAAGGTTTATGCATTCAAATGTGTGTAAAATTTACTTCAAAGCAGAATTGTAGAATCTCATTGGGGGAGGGGAGGTGGGCATGGCATCAGTATGGGTGAATTGGGGAACCACGAGTACTGTTGATTGGAGCTGGGTGATAGGTACCTTACACTATTGTGTTTCCTTGTGTACATTTGAAATTTCCCCTAAAAAAAAAAATGCTGTTCTTAAAAAAACAAAGTGCTGGAGAGGTACAATGTCGTATCATTTATATCAAACTTGAAAGCATGTATACAGAAATACACACTGTTTATAGGTCTGTATTTTTGTATTAATCTTTCAATATTTTATTTACTTATTAGAGTGCACATGAGTAGGGGCAGGGGCAGAGGGAGAAGCAGACTCGATCCCAGGACCCTGAGATCATGACCTGAGCCAAAGGCAGATGCTTAACTGACTGGCCCCACCCAGGGGCCCCTCTAGTAAATGTTTTTAAAAAGGCACAGAAAACCTAACACCAGATTTGAGATTAGTGGTTCCCATTGGATGGCACAGAAAGGAGTCACAGGCCTTTGTGATCTTCTTTGAATTCATTAAATTATCCTCCGTCCGTTTCTAGACTGAGATATTTCATTAAAAGTGCAGGAACCATCAAGGGCCCTAGCCTAGAGAGAGGGAGATTGTTTGTTACAGAGAAGGATGTAGGAATCTCTGCCCAGCTCACCTTTGAGGTGAGCACTGACTAGAATGTTGAATGGGAAAAGTGCTGTGTAAACTGTCGAGCGTAATCAGCCGCAGAGACTTTTGGGGAAAGCTAGAGGGGTTTCCAGACCTCTAAGCAATATTGCAGCACACTGCTTTACTAGCTGGGGAGCTCCTTGAAGGAGAGGGGTCATGTCTTCCTGTCTCTGTCTCTGCTACTTAAAATAATGCCCGGCACAATTGGGATGCTCACCAAATGTATGGAAGGAATGATGGATAGATGGATGGTATGCCCATCCCCCCAAAAGGCTTTATCAGGATGAACTCCTTTCCTCCTCACAGCAGTTCTGGTGGTTGGTTCTATTATTACCACCCTCACTGGACAGCTGATGACACTGAAGGACAGAAAAGTTAGATTTATTTATTTTTAAAGATTTTTCTTATTTGACAGAGAAATCACAAGTAGGCAGAGAGGAGGCAGGAGGCAGGCTCCCTCCTGAGTAGAGAACCCGATGTGGGGCTGGATCCCAGGACTCTGACATCATGACCTGAGCCGAAGGCAGAGGCTTAACCCACTAGGCCCACCCAGGTGCCCCGAAAACGTTAGATTTCTTATCCAAGATCACACAGCAAGTACTAGAGGATGAGGAGTTTGACCCCAGAGCCCTTAAATTTGACTCTGAGACCCTATGGTGAGTTTGGAGGTAGAGTCCTGATGGTGGGGCCAGGTCTGGCTCCAAGCATGGAGCACAAAGGAGCCTGGCAGGGTTCTCTTTGAGGAAGAAGTGGGGGCTTTCAATATAGAGTGGGGGGGTGGGTGCAGGAGACACCCACCGACACTGATGGTCTTAGTGCTGGGAGCCCTCAGCCTTCTTGCAGACGTGTATCTCTTTGGGGGAGGTATATTGCTCTCGAGTCCCATGTTCATGGCTACGTCAAGGCATCTCCTGGAGGCTCTGAGCCATCCTGGGCGCCAGAGCTCCTCTGGGCTACGGAGGCCCAAGTCTGGGGACGGCTGCTCTGGGTAAACAGGGCCTGCCCTGCTCCCGTTGCCAGGCAGAGTGAATACAATGTGTTTTAATAATGAATGAGTGATTAATAGCAACTGCTTTGGAGAATTATGATGTGACGAGCCTTCCCGTGCTGCGGAGCTGAGTATAAATGATGCTGGAATGCATAATCGGGACGTTAGCATCTGTTACAAACTGCATTATAAACCCGGCTCCCTAATGCCGCTTATCCACACCTCCCTGACATGTTATTATAACACCTCTCTCGAGAATGGATTGGAGGGATATGTAATACCTATTAATCACCAATTGATAAAAAGAAGAAGAGGAGTGTTATATTAAGGTAATGTCATGCAGGCTCTCTCCCTCTTGCCACTGTGGCTCTGGGTTCTGCCCTGTGAGGCCTGCGGGGACCGTGTTCCCTGTTCCCAAAGTGAGAGTTTGCTCTGGAAAGCAGCTTGTATCTAGGAACCTGAGTCCTTTAGCTCCTCCTGCTTATCCCAGTTGCTTTCCTCATGGAATCCTGGCCCCTCCCAGGCCTGCCTGTGTGCTCGGGCCCCATAGAGCCCACCAAGTGCACTGCCCGTGCTTCCCATCTCTTGCTGTGCACTCCAGGTCACAAGGAACCGTTCATGGTCCCCAGGAGTTGAGCAGCTCTTCTGGGGCACCATCCCCTCCCCCACCAGGCTAATCTGCTCATCCTCCAAACCTTGGCTTGGTTCCTGCACCAAGGCATGCCTGCTCGCTCTCACCCTGTTCTTTCCATCAGCCTCACGCATCACACAGTGGATATGGAAATTGCTTATCTGCCATCTTCTCGGGCAGCTGAGAGCCTTCGGAGAGCTCGTCTTACGCACTGCGGTTTTTCTAGAAAACAACCCAAGACAGGGCACGGGGTGGGTGCTTCACAAAAGAAGCAGTGAGCTCCCAAATCATAGAGACCACAGGCAGGGACATGGAGAGATGTTCCTATATGGTCTCATCCTCACGGGACTCATTCATCTGTCTGTGCATTGAGCACCTACTGTATTCTCTTCCAGGGACTGTGAAGAATGGCAATCAAAGCAGCCTGAATCCTGCTTTTGTGGGTCTGGCATCTAGGGGACTCGTAGGGACTCGTAGGGAAGGAAGGGTCACCAACCTGTGAACGCTTTGTCTCCCATTGCCCTCTCCTTGGCATATTTCTCGTCATACTTGAGGTTCAGTTGAGATGCCATGATCTATAGAAAACCTTCCACTTTCATCCCAGGACAAAGTGACAGAATTTCCCTGTCTCAAGAGGCACACTCTACACATTCTACTGTTGTTTTTTCCTCCTCTGGGAATTTACGGTATTGACGCGTGACCCATGATGGGTTCATTGGATGTAGTCCAGTTGCCTTTTGCTCTTGGCTGTTATCAGGTCAGGATGTTCCTCACCATCAAGGTGTTGCTGAGTGAGGGACGCAGGAAGTACCCGAGGCCTGGGCTTCCGTGGGCTTCGTTTGCCCGGTGGACGTGCGGCTCGCCTCATTGTGTCTCGTCCCGTCTTTCTCCCTCACTGAACTGTGAATTCCTCCAGGGCAACCATGTCCCCTTCAACCACAATTGTCCTTCAGCTTTGCACCTGTGCCTGTCACCCAGAGAGCTCTCATTTCTCTTGGGGACTAAAGTGACACATGACATCACGGAGGGGCGCTCGCCTGCCTTTTACACGGCAACTTCTCTTTCCCATGTTTCTTTTCAAGTTCACCTCCAGAACCACCTGTGTAGACGATGGCTGAACGCAGGCTGACCGCATGTTGGTGGGGGAACCTGCACACGTGATTCCCGGGGCCTCCAATCCCTGACCTGCCAAATGGACCTAAGGCACCCGCCTCGTGCAGGCCTAGGGGAAGATAAAGTGTGATAAGCCCCATGGATGAGTTCACAAGCTGGGTGGCTTAAAACAACAGAAGTGTATTCTCGTATGATTCTGAAGGCCGGAAGTCTGACATCAGGATGTTGGCAGGGAGCCATGCTTTCTTCAGCGTCTCTAGGGGAGGATCCTGCATTGTCTCTTCCGGCTTCCGCGACCTTGGATGTTCCTTAGCTTCCACAGTATGACTCCAATCCCTGCTTTATCTTCTCTCTCTTACAGGAACATGGGTTATATTGGACAAGGGGCCCACCTGACTCTGGTGTGACCCATTTTAGCTTACCTAATTATATAATTATATGCACAATGACCCTGCCTCCAAATGAGTTCATTCTGCCGAGGTTAGGACCTCAGCAGATATGTTTGGGGGGACAGTTCAGTTTAGTCCGTCACACACACAGTACATTCTAGTGACTAGTCCTCTCCCCCCACCCCCTCACCCCCTTACCCCCAGTGAGGCGAACTCCGCCCCTGCTTCCTGCGTCTGCCTTCCTGTGCCTGCCTCTCTGAGGTGCGTCGCTAGGCATCTTTTTAGGGACGATAGGGGAGCTTTTTGGAGGCGGAGGGCTAAAAGTTGTCTTTCTAGTATCTGAACGACCGCTTGGCATGTCCTGAGAACTCCGTGTGTGTTTATGGATCGTTCGGTAACAAAGGAGCAGAAAATACTGGTCACATTTTCTGCCCCACTGTCCTTCTCTCTAGAATTCTTCCTCTGGGTTCTTAGAGGGGTATTATTGTTCTCGTTTCAAGTAGCCTCCTTGTGTAGGAGCTGCCAGGAGAAAATGAGTTTAGAGAGTTGGCGGTCTGACCACAAACAGACACCACCCTAACTGGGGCCTCCAGGATCTCTTAATTTGGGCAGCTGTCCTCGTCCTGCTTCCTTTTCAATCCAGTCTCTGCACTGCACTCAGAGATCTTTTTCTTTTCCCCCCAATTTTTACTCATTTTTAATTTTACATAGACTCCATGCCCAATGTGGGGCTTGAACTTGTGACCCTGAGATCAGGCGTCATGTGCCGTAATGACTGAGCCATCCAGGCGCAACCCCCACCCCCGCCCTCGCCTCTGGAGGGATCTTTTTCAAACACTGATAGGATGGCACTGTTTTCATGAAGTCCAGTGGACTTGTGTGTTTTATTAGGGCTGAAGGTTGCACAGGCCAGGCACTGTGCCTGGGTGCAATATTGCTGCGTAGGTATTTGTGGAAAGTTGAAGGGATGTAGAGATGTAGTTAAAAAGGTTCAGGCATAGATTTAAAAAAAAAAAAAAAAAAAAAAAAAAAGCAACCAGGGTCCAAGCCCTGGATCTTCTACATATTAAAGGTGTGTGTGTGTTTTTGTTTTGTTTTGTTTTTGAGAGAGACACACCTGATTTTTCTGAGCTTCAGTGCACCTGTCAATAGAACAAGGGTAGTAAATGCAGATAGGTTTCAGCTCAACTGAAACAAGGCGGGCGAGAACCACGTACCCTTCCCAGCACACAGTCGGTGTTTATGGACTACCAGTTCCCATCCTCACCTCCCAGCCTGTGCCTTCCCCCTCAGGAGCCCCTCTCTGTCCCCACCTACTTCCCCTGCAGGTAGTTATCTGGATTCATCATCTCCGTTTCTTTTCTAACTCGGTGCCCCCCGTGTCTTCAACTCCTCCCGCGATGGAGGTCCCTGCCTTTCTCATTTTGTCATGATTAAAATAAAACGTACTGGAAAACTAATTAATATTGCAGAGATGAAGGGTGCATGCTGCCAGTCCCGGCTCTGCACTGAGTGCAAACCACTTACAATGAAACCCGCCAGCTTGGCTATTTAGAAGAAAAAGGATTTATTTATCAACAAGAGGGAATACAACCCTTTTATAATGCAGCTCCCGGTCCGCCTTTGATGGTACTCCCAGCTTCAAACCCCAGGTGCCTGCAAAAAGGCCAGGAGGAAAATAGACTCATGCCAAGGAGATGGACAGTGTGGAATCCTCTGGTCTCCCCTGGTCTTTTCCCTGTGCCGTGGGGCGGGGTGGGGGAGAGGGAGGAGTGTCTCTGTCCCTCTGCCACATCTTAACCCTCATTCCATGATGGCCCCCTTATGACACTCAGGGTGGGGCCACGACCAACAGAAAGGGTTCTGGAACAGGAACCAGAGGGCAGCAGGTCCGGAAGCACCAAGAGATCATCCTGTGTTACAAGGTGGGGCAGGAGATACAAAGATACAGGAGATACAGAGCATCCATGGTCCCAGAGCACGGGCTTCCTGATCCTGACTCTGTGCTTTCCCCCAGGACATTCCTTCCTTGTCCTCATTGCCCAGGGTTGCTAACGCCCTCCCAGCGATTATCATCTTGAACTGTGAACCTTTGCCTGTCCTAGCCGGGCAGCTTCTGGATTAGCGGGGACGCCCTGGTTTTTCATTCTCTGCCTTTGTGGAGCCCAGAACGGTACTGTGCACCCAGCAGGGATTTCATGTTTATTAAATTAGTTTACTAATGCTTGAGCTCGATGGCATTGCAGTTTCTTCTCAACGTGCATGTGATCCGATGGGTTCAGGGAGGCGTTTCAGTCTGACCGGCCCGGAGTCCCGACCTTTGGAGATCGCTTCAGGGTTTCACTGAAGGATCCCGATCACTTTAGGGAGAGCTTCGTGATCCGGAGTGACCTGTGCTGCCGAGCCCAGCCTGGCTCCCTGGGGCTTGAGCTGCACCGTCCTTACTGACTGTGTTGCTATGTGCCTCAGTTTCTCCACCTGTCATCATCATCAGCCCAACAGGGACATTGTGAGGGTCACATTGGAAGGTTGCCTTGGCTCATATGCCCAGCCTGGAGGGGAGGCCCGCCCGGCTGTGAGGTTTGCGACACAGCCCTCTGATGCGGTTAGGGGTTGCAGCAGCTGTGGCTGTGGTTAGCATCCCGCAGATAGATGTGAGCTGGTTTTTGTCACCCAATGAGGCTAAGTGACCTAACCTGGGTCGAAGGGTCGTGAGCAGCAGACGTAGGATCAACGGCAAGTCCCCTTTCTGTGGACTCCGTCGTTCCCACTCTGCTACAGCCCGCTCTTTGACTACGGTGTCCTCAGTTTCCCACCGCTGTGTCTCAGCCCCACTTCTCCACCACCCCACAACTCCAGCAAACACCAGAAGTTTTCCATCCTTCTTTTTTTTTGAGATTTTATTTATGAGAGAGAGAGCACAAGCAGGGGGAGCTGCAGAGGGAGAGAGAGAAGCAGGCCTGATACAGGACTTGATCCTGGGACCCCGAGATCATGACCTGAGCCAAAGGCAAGTGCTTAACCAACTGAGCCACCCAGGCACCCCCCTCCTTTTTAAAGAGTGCTTTGTTCTTCTCCTGTCATTATCTGCTCTGAGAACGGTACTGCTGTCAGACACTTGTACAGTCGTGTGTGTTTTACATCCAGAAGTGACCTTACCGGGGGAAGGGAGGCCCACATCACTGTCTTCTACAGGTGGAGAGTTCCAAGGGTCTAGCCTGATGGGGTGCCTCAGGCTGACAGATGGCTGGAGGCAGTCTTCACATGCCCCAGATGACCAGAGTGGAGGGAGCCTAAGTGTGGGAGAGACCAGATGTCTTTTCTTCTTTGAGAAGACTTTACTAAATGGTGAGAGGCAGCTCTCAGTTTGCACAAGGGCCACTGAGCACGTGAGTCACTGGGATTGCCGTGGACCCACAGGTGGAGACTTGGAGACATCCAAGTAAAGGGAAATACAGGTTAAGTGTATAAATGATCCTGCTTCTCTGGGACCCCTTCTCCATCAAGCATTAGTTCCTGTATCCATCTGGTCAACAAGTATTTAAAGTTCTAAGACTCGTTCCTGGGATGGGGCTGCAGCATTGAATGAGTCAGACCGAATCCCTACCTCTTGGAGCTTTGAGTCGAGTCTGGCAGAAGCCAAGGATGAGCTCGTGTAGCGAGGACAAGTCCTGTAGGACTTCATAGGGCTTGGGGCAGGTCACTGACCCTGCACTTCCTTTTTGGAGATGGAGGGCAGAGAAAAGAATTCCCAAGGACAAGGCCAAGGTGGCAAGTCCCAAACCCCTCTAGGGAGCAAGGACTGTTCAGATAATAGGAGCCTAACCACAGAGCCCAAGCAGAGTGGCTCAGATGTGGGGTGTGGGGGCAAGATGTGCCCTAGAAAACCAAGGGAAGGAGCACCAGATGGGTTCGAAGGCAACATCAACACGTCTTGTGTGGAGTCAGGCTGGGACATGTTCACAGCAGCATCTGGTAGGAGAAAAACTATGACAAAAGCCTCTATTATCAATGAACAGGAACGAATAAATAAATTATGGTGTTCTCAAATGATAAAAGTTTCAGCGGAGAAAAGTAATAGACCAGAGCCACACATGTCAACATGGATGAATCATGCAAAAATAATGGTGGATGAGAAGCCACAGGCTGTGGAAAATACACTTATTTTCAGATACCGTTTATGTAGCAAGCTTGCAAATGTGGAAACTGATTTTATATATCGTTCGGGGAGACGTATATATGTTGTAAAAACATAAAGTCGTTTGTGGGAACGCTGACGTCTCAGTTCCAGATTTGGTTGCCTTCTGGGGGGCGGGGGGAAGGTCTGTGTGGCCCAGAAGGGTGCCGAGCAGCGATGATGCCTTACCTCCTCCTTTCTGAGATGTTCAGCTGCTTGTTATATTATTATTTATGCCTTTTAAAAATATGTCTCAACGATGGCATCATCAAAGTTTATGGAAGAAGCTGCAGTGAGGCCCATGATATGCATTAGAGAAGGAAAGGCTCCTTTCTACCCCTCCTGCTTCTAGTCAGTTAGGCATCAGACTTGGGTGGTGGTGGTGGGGGGGTCTTTCCAAAGCCTTCTTCCAAGGCGGGAGACAAGATGGCTCTCACCGAACAGCCGCTGGCCCTGTCAGCCGCTTCTCCCTTCCACTCAGCTCTCCCCTGGTTCAGCGCATTGATGTGGGAAGTAAAAACCGGGGTAGGGCTTACGCACTCCGGAATGCTCCTTGGGTACTCTGAAGTCCACGCTTTCCCCTAGAGCTGTCCAGTGGCCCACGGAGCTGGAGCCCCACCTCTAGCCAGTGGTGCTCCCTGCCATCGGTCCACTGATGACTCCACCCCTCCCCATCCTTTGCCTGAGACCTTCTCCATTGTGTTGCTTCTTGGTCTTGACATTGGCCCAGGGCCAAAAGGTTCAACACCTTTGCTTACTGTGCAGAACCTGACTTCATTTTGGGGGTCCTGGCGCCCAGGGTCCACTACCATCCCTGGACTATCCGTGCCCACAGCTCCTTCATGACTTGCCCCCTTCCTTCCTCCTCCCCGCACCCCCACCCCGCCCCGTGCAACCCCAGAATACCACTGAGCTACTCCCAACCTCCTGACCCAGAAAAGTAGGGAAGAAGAACCTTAAATGTGCTCTCTTTCCATTTAAGCAAGAGGTGTGCTGCTGTGGCCTCTACAGACAAGGAAACCGAGGCCCCAGTAAATACCTCGCTCCAGGTCACACAGCGAATAAGGAGCAGACCTGGGATTCCAGCCTGTGTTCTTCTGACCTCAGAGCCCGTACACGCACTTTCCTTTATCTTACTGTCTCTCGGATGTGGGTTGGGAAGCTCCCAGTGGGCTTTAGCCCCTTCCACGTTGATTCAGTGCCATAGACTGGCTCCAGGGAAAATTCTTTAAACCTGTTCTGTTGCTCTCCTTCCTTCATTGACTTTCTGTCATCTGAGAGTGAGAGGTGGTATGGGGATCTCTGAGCCCCTTACCTCCAGCCCCTACAATGGTATTTCTCAGAACATGGTGGGAGAGGACCCCCATGGAGCCATACTGGCAGGGATACCCCCACTCCTGTTTCCAGCTGCACTGTGGGGAGATGCCAGACCATCCCTAACTACTGCCACTCCAATCTCCAGGCCCCGGCCCCCCACCTTGGGCCTGCCTCCTAGGGGCCCCGGTATTGGTCCTCACTGGCCATGGAGCAAGGGCAGTTGCCCAAGGCCATTTAGGTTTGACCCACTCAGGCCCTCTCTCTCCATGGGCTATGCCTCCAGGGGGAGGGCTGCCAAGTTTTCCTAAGGTCTCTATGAAGTTAGAGCCCCTTGAATCACAGGAGAAGACAACTTTTTTTTTTTTTTGGGTACCACTTCAGGTACAAAGTGGGTAAACCTACAAGTCAGGTCTGTTCTAGGATCGGCAGGCCCGATGAGTCACTACAAGAGTTGGAATCCCATGGGAGGGTGATCTTGGGTAGAAGGGCCCTAGGGAGGAGGAACCTGCTGTCGTCATTGCTTCTTCCGTGAGTACCGAGAAGGGGAACTAAGGATCTGGTCAGGAAGTTGCAGGCAGGCCAAGGCAGCAACTCAGGCTCCAGGTTCCTAGTCCAATGTTTACGTTTCACCTGTCTGCCTTTTCTTCTTGAAGAAAATATAGCTGGTGTCCTTCCCCTAGGTTTAGAGGGATGGGGAGACAGCCATTGTCTTCCAGCCAGAGTCTGAAGCTTTGTTCCTGGAACCTCCCCAGGCCCCAGCCAGGAGTGGGCATGGATCAGGAGTATGAGGCAGGAGAGGCTGGGGCCAGTGGCCAAGCCCTCCACCTGTTTGGAAGACTTGTGCTTTCTCAGGCTAAGTCTCCTGGGGGAACAGGCAGCATGGGGGGTATATGTGTAGGCTTGTAGGAGGTTGCCAGAGTTTCAGGGGTTGTCAGACTGCTTGAAAGCACTCGTTTTCCCCTCCTGGTTTGAGTCACCCCAGAAAGAAACAAAATACAGATTTCTATAAAGCGTGAGCTGGACTGAGTTGTGGAAGGAAGTTTTCCTGACGTGAGGAAGCCTGGATATTTGGCTGCAACTTCAGCCTCTTGACTGTTTCCTTGCCCCCACGTTGCCCTGGCGCGATTGTCAGAAGGCCTGCTTCAGACTCCAGTGTAAGCCTCTCATCCATCAGAACACCAGGTCTGCGGCTGACTTACTGAACGACCTTGGACAAGCCACTTTACTTGGAACTTGAATGGGCACTTGGCTTTTCAGATGGCTCTCTCTTCTTGGGTGTGGGGATGGGGGACATTTGGAAATGTGTTTGATTGTCATGTTGGGATATATTTCCAGAGGGCAAGTCTGCCATGCAAAAGAGCCCCCCACAAACAGGAATCGTTCCCCCTAAAATGCCAGAGGTGCCGTCCATGAGAAGCGTTGTCAGACTCTGCAGAGATCCTCCCAGCTGTGATCTTGTCTGTCAGACTTGACCCTGTGAAGCCAGGTGCAGGACTGTGACACAGTATCTATCTATACCAGCGATGACATAGAGCTCTGGCTGGAGGCCTGGGTGTGAGGTTAGAGAGCTTGGGACATTATCTCGGGGAAACTAGGACAGCCAGGGATGGGCTGACCTGGGAGCTGTACCGGGTTAAGGGTACAGCAGCCATGACTTCTGTCTGGGCTGTCTAAAACTGAGGCATTTGAGCGTGATCTAGGTGGACCACCCTGGAGTTGAAAGGGGAAGGCAGGTGGATGCCACAGGGAAGCTGAGAAAGGGGAGAGTAGGTCAGAAGAGCTATAAGATGTAAGACTCAAGGGGATAAAACAAGGCATCGAAAAGAGCAATTTGCTGTGATCTGTTCTGCTGCAGATGGGGGTGGGGGGCCTGGGGCAGAGCAGGGAGTCAAGGGAAGCATATTTTAAGGCGTAGAATCAATACTGCATCTGTCCCTTTTAAATTCAGTTCCTTTTTCTAATAAATCAAGTGGAGCTGGGGTGTAGGGGCTTGCGGTCTGAAAAGAGCCTTTGGCTCATCAATTTCCATAGCAAAGGCAGACGGTTCAGGGGATCAGATAATTACTGGGCCCTGAGCAGGCCGGGGCACTTTGTAACTTCTAACTCACCTGGCTATCACCGTGGTCTCTGCAAAGCCCTTGGAATTGAGTCGGGGAGCTCCTCACAAGGCCAGATCTTCCTGCTCCGCATTTGGCACACCCTTGCGAGTCACAGTGAGACCTGCGCGAGGGCAAGTGCCGTGTCTCTCCTCAGCAGCACTGAACTTCCAACCCTAGCACTTTCCAGAGAGCTGGGTTTTCGTACCTACTGGCTAAGCAAGTGACTGACGTCTGGCTACTGAGCGTGGGCTATAGGGAGAAAGACGGGCCTATCCCTGTAGACTCCTGCCTTCAGAACGTTCTTCCTGTGGGAGGAGCCAAGCATGGAGTAGAGGAAGGAGCACAGGTGTGGAGTCAGGCTGTCCCGGGTTGGAAGGCCCCTGTGACTGGTGCAGATGCTTCCAGGTGCTAAGCGAGTCTCAGCCGAAAAGCGGCAGCAGGGACAATGCTGGCCGGTGCAGGAAGGGCCGAGGGCAGGGCCTGGGATATGGAAGCGCTCAGTGAGTGGCCATGCTGAGGACACAGTTGGGAAGTTGCCAGGGCATAGTCCTGCCTGGGGCCGACGGCTGGGCTGGATCAGGGATGCCTTGGCATGGGTCGGGGAGCGGGCCTAGGACGGCGTTTTCAGAAGTCCACAGCCCAAGGAGCAAAAGACTGACAATGCCGTGAGCTTTATCACAAAACTGAGTCTGTTCCATTGAAAGGGCGAGCCTTTCATGGGAGATTTTCTTCCTTAGGACTCTTCTTTGGTGTAAAAATGTGGTTGTTTTGTGATATGATGATGATATTAGAAAGCTTTAAAAATACATTCTTTTTTTTTTTTTTAAAGATTTTATTTATTTATTTGACAGACAGAGATCACAAGTAGGCAGAGAGGCAGGCAGAGAGAGAGGAAGGGAAGCAGGCTCCCCGCTGAGCAGAGAGCCCGATGCGGGGCTCGATCTCAGGACCCTGAGATCATGACCCGAGCTGAAGGCAGAGGCCTTAACCCTCTGAGCCACCCAGGCGCCCCTAAAAATACATTCTTGCCTGGCAAAATAAACATGTCTGCAGCCCAGAGCTAGTCCTCCATTAAAAAACAAAACAAAACAAAAAAAAAACCCAAAAAAACAGAATTCTGTCCCTGGAATCCCAATGGCTAGAGAGTACCAGTGTTGCTGAATCCAGCATTGCTCTCATCTCTGGGAGGTAGAGCAGAGGAGGAGCAGAGGTAACAGAGACCTCTGTAGGCCTATACCTCAAGACAGCAAGAAGGACTTGGATGTGGCCTTTAAACATGGGAGGGTTTATATTGGTGGATGAAAATGTGTGGGTGTTCTAGACACAGCTGGAGCAGACCCACCTACGGGCCAGCTGTGCTAAGGGGTTGAAGTGGAGAGTTTGCGTTACAGAGCAGCAGAAGACGAAAGCTAGAAACCCACTGAGGCCTCTTCAGCAGGGGCGTGCCATTCTGAAAACGGGATTAAGTAGGGAAGTAGCTAATTTATGGAGCGCCTATAATTATTTCTACTACTAGCCACATAGTAGAACTGTGGAACTATTAACCCCTACCCCCAAAATTATAGAGAGGAATGTGGAGGCTCATAGAGATAAAACAAGGCATCAGGGGTCATATAACTAGTAAGTGGCAGAACCAAGATCCTAGCAGGGATGAGATAAGATGAGAGCAATGCCGGCTTCAGCAACATTGGTACTCTCTAGCCATCGGGAGTCCAGGGACAGAATTCTGGGACAGAGCTGGAGGACCAGCTCTGGGCCGCAAACATGTTTATTTTGCCAGGCAAGAATGTATTTTTAAAGCCTGCCTTCTAATCTCAACATAATACCACAAAACAAATGTGTTCAGATTCAAGAAGTTTTGAGAACGAGAGGTTGATAATTTTGGGGAAAGCAATAAAACAAATCTTGATGGGGAAAGTGGTAGGGCTTGAGGGCCAAGAGGGGGAGCCCAATGGAGTTAGAGGCTGCATTCCCTCCCTTTGGGATGAACTTTGGCCCGATGGGTTCTAGATCCCATCCGATGGTTCCTTTGTGGTAGAGAGCTAAGGTCTTCTTTATGCTGCTTCTGTTATTTCTAGGGAATGTATATGCACGGTAGCCAGCACAGTGTCTGAATGGACACTTAACAGCCAGTAGACCCCATCTTCCTACTATGACAGCTGGATATTGGTTCTCTAATTGGTGTGTCAATAAACATCTGTCACCCCACTTATTGTTTCACAATAAGCATCTGTTAGTAGGCCTGGGGTGCCTCGAGGAAAATTAGATTTTTAACAAGCTCTTAAGGGGGTTCTGGTGCATTTGGTCCCTGGGCCATACTCAGAGAAGCTCTGGTCCAGAGATAGGCATCTTCTCCTGGGTTTTATGCCAGTAATTCCAGTTGATGCCACCAGAAGGGGCTGGGCAAAGCTTTCCCTGGGTTCAGGGAACCAAGACAATATTCTTGGGTTCTTTTTAGTCTTCCTTCACTTTGGAGAGGAAGGAACCTCGAAGGAGCAGGTAGGGGAGACAATGTGGTTGTTCTAGCTGGTTCTGGACAAAGGCCTATAAAAGCTGTCCAACCTACCCCGTCACTGGCATCAGCAAGAGAAGACAGCTGTGAGGCTGAAGAGCCATGGGCTGCCCTCCTGAGGCCTGCTTTGTTGCCAACACGCTCCATGATCTTGGACAGGACATGTTCCAGTATCTGAGAAACGAAGGGGTTGTTGCTGGGAACGCTAAGGTGCCTGGAGTTCCTGAGGCATTTGCTAACCCTCCCTGTTTCCTTCTACCGGCCCCGAGGCCAGACCCTCCCGGTTGCCCATCCTTGTCTCTCTACATACCTCTCAGGCTGATGTCCATTTGTGGGCCCAGTGGGGGCCTCGCTTCCCTATTGGAAAGTTCGAGAAGCTGACTATGTGTGGTCTCCGGGGCCAGCTTGCCAACATGGAGTTTGTTCTCTTTTCTCAACCATTGGGACCGTTGGAGAGGCAGTTTTGGTGTGTTTTGATTTTTAGGCCAGGTCAGCTGGGCTGCTGTTGCCCATGGTCAAGGAATCAGGGTGCACCCAGAAGCCACACTGCATGACTCTGAGGGTGCAAATGACTTTGCTGTCAGTGGGAATAGTGCCCCCCTCCCCCAGAGCTTGTGTGGTAGCCATCTAGAGGGAGCCCGATGATAAGCCTTCCCTCTCTTGTCTTCCATCCAAGAAGCTGGAAATTTCCCTGGAGGTTCTAATGCAGGGGAGATGGTTTTCAGTTCTGTGTGGAGCCAGAGATCAGAGCCTTTTCAGAACAATGCAGCCTCTCCCATTCCTTTCCTGACCCCGGGTCTAGATGTGACCTGACAACACAGAAAGCCAGGGCAGCAAACCCTTAGGTCTGTCCATGCCCAGTCTGCCTCACACAACTCTGGAGGCTTCTCCTTACATCCCACACTCCTGTCTCTCACCCGCCTCAGCCTGCTGCCTGCCCTGGGATATTCCAACCTCCTGTTTGGGTGTCAACTCTGTGTTAGGTATGTGGGTACGCATAGCAGCAAGACATGGCCGTACCTAAAAGGAGTTGACAGACAGTTGGGGAAACCAGCAGGAAACCCAGTAATTCTGGTTGGCCATGAGAAGGCACTGGTGGGGACGTGGAAGGTCCAGTGGGGCAGCAGGAGAAGCCCCCGATTTACCAGGGAGACTGGTAAGCCTTCCCTGAGAAGAGGGGCCCTGGGATTGAGACTTAGAAGGTGAAGTAGGACAAGAAGGGAGGAAGGAGGGGGCATTCCGGGCAGTGGGAATAGCATGGATGATGACTAGGAGGCCAGGGAGAGCTGAGGGCTTGGCAAACCACACGTTGCTTAGTATGACTGAGATGAAAGTCACATGGGCTGGGTGTTGGGGGTGCGGGTGGACAGGGAATAGGAAGTGGCCAGAGAGCCAAAGCAAGACAGGGCCTGTATTCCATGCAGAGTGGTAAGAATTTCTATCCTGAAAACCGTGGGGACCTGCTGAAGAATTTTGAGCAGGAAAGTGACATGATCAGAATCGCATTTTAGAAATATCACACTCTGGTGGAAATGCAGAGAATCAGCTAAAGGGAGGGAAGAACAAGGAGCGAATGAGCAGCCAGGTGGTGACTGCAGACTTCAGGTGAGCGGTGCAGAGATGAGGGCCATCCTAACTCCCTTACCTTGACCCTGGTCAGGGAGACGGCTTCCTGCCCTTCCCTGGTGGGCAGCCATGGGAGGGGCACTTCCTGAGGTAGCCTGTGCTTCTCTGGGAGTCTGGGGTACAAACTGTGGGGCGCTTCTTCCCCATGTGGACTGCTTTGCCAGAGGAGCAAGAACCTCTGGGAAACTCTGCTCCCAGGCCTGAGCTCCTGCCCATACAGGTGAGAGGCACCATGAGTGCTGGGGGCTGGTCGCCTTCTCCCTGGTTCTAGAGCCCCTTCCCCACGTTTCTATGGCAATCCCTTCACTTTGCTTTCTTCCTTCCTGCTTTGCAGATTGTCTCCCAGCACCTCCAGGGGTGCTAAGGAAGGGAGCTAATTACCTTGCTATAAATACCAGCCAGGATGAGTTCCTAGGGCCCCAGACCTGGCTTCTCTTTCTCTGTGTCTCTGCTGGGTTGGGCAGTAGTGGGTAGGTGGCGTCTACACAGCAGTGCACCCACACGTTTGTTCCCCCTCTCACTGCTGGGCTTGGCTGTGCTTACCTTTTCCCCAGGGAACTGCACAGCAGACAGAGCAGAAATAAATGGCAGCCGTCACAGAGGCCCAGGCACCATGCTAGGCTCTGGGAATCTGGGGATGGACCAGAGCCTGGCTCCGCTTTCAAGGAACTCTCTTCCCTGAGAAGAAGCAGTTCCCACAGGAATAGGGAGGAGCCCTAAGTCTGCCTGCAGGAGGAGGGGAGGGCTTCATGGAGGAGGTGGCAGGTGTAGCTGAACCCTGAAAGAGCTGGTGGGCTGGAGAGGGCATGGAACAGCAGAAAAAGAGACTTGTGAACATGAAGGGGAGTAGAGCTGGCCCTCCGTGGTGCCAAGGGCTGGGGACTTCCTGGAGGAAGGAAGGATTTGGGTCCCAAAGTGCAGCTAGGACATGGCTCAGAAAGTCCTTGTGTGCAGTTCTGGGGTCACTGGCAGCCATGGGAGGCTTTTCAGTGGCCTCCCTGTGGCCTGGTCTGATGCTTAGGAAGATCACTCCAGAAAGAGGCTGGGGCACCCTCCCTCTGGTCACTTAGCTTCATTATCTCAAAAAGGCATGCTTCCGGCTGCTCCAAAGGAGGTGATGGCAATGGGTAAGGCATTACAATGAGGACACAATTAACATCTCACAAACAGAGCAGAAATGCATACACCTCCCTGGGAGAGTAGAATTATGCTCAAGGGGGAGGGAGGGAAAAAAAAAAAAAAACCACCTTTCCCCTAATAGCAATCTGCCTTTCATTAGTTCAGACAGTGAAGGCTGCATTGCTGTGTGTGTGTGTGTGTGTGTGTGTGTGTGTTACATGGCAACCGTCTCCAGGCAGAGCAGAGCCAGGAGGAGCGCAGGTTCTGAAGACTTTCAATCAGTCCGAAAGCTTAGCCAGACAAAACATCTCGGTTGCCGGCTTCACAGCCTCGGCGGGTGCCTCCGGGAGAGGGTATGACGTGGGCAAACATTCCCTCTGGTGATGCTGGCGACTTGAGCGTGGGTGGGGGGGGGGGGGGTGGCGGGAGGGCAGGACAGGTGCGGGAGATGGGGAAGGGCCCTGAACGTTGGACTCAGGGACTGTGGCTGCGGGAAAGGGAGGAGGCAGGGAAGGCGAACCTACAAGCAGCGGACTCCTGGGCTTCTGCCCTTTCGACCAGAGAGGCACCACGGGCTTTGTCCAGCGTGCACGCCTCCGATAACACTGAGGAAGGAGAAGAGCCAGGCCCCGGAGCCAGAGGGCCTAGATCCGAATCCCAGGCACTCCCTTATTCCCAGTGTGATCCTGGACAGCTTACGTCATGTCTCTGGGGCTCAGTGCCTTATGGATTCCAGCGTCAGCAGGAGGATAAATGAGTCAGCCCACGGAAGATGCCTGCCTGCAGAACTGGTTCGTGGTAGGGGCTGACCTTAGGGCCCTGGTCCCACTCCTACGTGGGGTTCAGCGGGGTACAGTGGGAGATGCAGGCAGTGCACGTTCTAGATCCCAAGCCCACCATATGTGAGCAAGCCAGCTGCTAGCTCCAGCATTTCATTTTCCAGCCTTCCTCCTCTGCCTTTCCTGCTCTTCTTCCCTCACTGTCTGACTCTATAGGGCCACGGATGGCAAAGCCTCAGGGAGGGAGCAAGAGACTTTGTTCTCATGCTCTGGAAGTCCAAAGGTGCCCTTTGGGCTCTGGTCCTGCTCCAGACAAAGTGCATGGGACAGGGGAAACACACAGAACAGGAGGACCACTTACAAAGTGCGTGCCCACATGGCTCATCTCCACCACGAACACCTACAACACCTATCGAGGTGTTCAGAAGTACAGCTCTAGGCGCTCATGGTAGTGAATAAAACAGACAAGAGCATCCCTGCTCTGGAGATCGACTGGCCATAAGCAATACACAGGACCCAGGGTAGAGAAGAAGGCAGAAAGTGACAAGAGGGAAGAGAAACCAGGGGGCGTGGAAGTAGGCGGCAAGGGGAAACTGTGGGATGAGTGGCAGTTTCAAACAGGGCGGGGGCGGGGCAGCATTTGAGTAGAGGCTTGAGAGAGGGAAGGATGTTGGGAGGAAGGGCATGTAGGGCACAGGGAACAGTCAATGCAAAGGCTCTGAGGAAGGTGTATGACTGGCATGCTCAAGGAATAGCAAGAAGACCTGCTGGCTGAGAGGAGCCCTGGGGAGAGCAGCAGGAGAGATCACACCGAGACAGGGGCTAGAGTAGACGGGCTCCTGTGATGTCTCCATATCATGCCACGGATACAGCCAGGGCTTGGGACGGGCTCATGGTGACCAACTCCCTTCCCCTTGGAACATTTGTATTTAAAAAATATTCCATATATTGGGGATCAGTGTAGGATATTATTTAAATAAAGACATTTGCAGCTTAAGAAGCCTTTGAAATTGACTACTTAAGTCTTGTGCCAGTGGGGAGACAGAGCCTCAGAAAGGGCAAGCGGCTTGCTCAAGGTCACACAGCCAATTCAGTGGAAGAAATGGAACTCAGAATTTGGGCCTTTGGAGAGGACACTTTTTTTTTTTTTTAAGATTTTATTTATTTATTAGAGCATGACTGGGATGGAAGGGCAGAGGGAGAGGGAGAAGCAGGCTCCCTTCTGAGCAGGGTTCTCCATGCAGGGCTCCATCCCAGGACTCTGGGATCATGACCTGAGCCGAAGGCAGACGCTTAACCGACTTGAGCCACCCAGGTGCCCTGGCCCTTTCTGTTATTTCTGTTATCTGTGTCCAAGCCCTGGGAGGCCTTGGGAGGTGGCCTGAGGCACACAGTCCACACAGGGCTGTGGCCGCTGGATCCCCAGATTCTCACTCTGCAGCTTGCTCAGCCCGTGCAACTTTGCCCTTTCGTGCACACATGTGGTCCTTCTCAGTGTAGCTTCTACCTCCTTTAAAAAGCCACACCCTGCTTCCTAGAGCCAGGAGTGAATCCTCCGTGAGGTGGTATAGGAGCTCTGAAACAAGTCTCATGGTTTCCCTAAGTCCGTGTTTCCGGCTCTGTAAGTGCTGAGACGAGATGCCTACTTGCAAGGTTTAGGCTGGAATGGAGTTCCCTAATATATGGAATATTCTGGAATACGGTCTGGCACAGGAGAAGTGGTCGATGCATGTTTATTAAGTAAATAAATCACAACAGCCTTTGGAGAAGTGCTCTCCCAAAGACCTCCTAGCCTTCTCTGCAAGGAGGAGACCCTAAGGCAGAGTGGTCCATCCCTTGTGTCTTAAAATAAACAAGATCCAGGTTCGAATCAAATTTCCTAACGTACCAGGACCTCACTGTTTACATCTTTCAAATGGAAATAGTCAGGAAAATTTAGGATTCTTGGAAGGGATTATAGTAGCACGTCCCTAGCACCCCCTGAGATGGGGCCACCTTGGGGCTGCGGAGATCCTAGGCAGTGATTCTCAGCCTTGTGTATGGCAGTCAGCTGGAAGGCTTGTGGAAACCTAGATTGCTTGTTCCCGCCCCCCAGAGTTTCCTATTCAGCGGGTCCGAGATAGAGCCTGAGACTTTGCATTTCCAGCAAGTTTCCAGGTGATGTGGCGTCGCCCGTGGTGAGAGCAGTCTTGAGAACCAGTGTCTTAAACAAAATGATTGTTGTGGGAAGAGAAGGAAGTGAAGATGATGCATGGTCTTGATGGGCAGGCCGTCCAGATGGAGAGATGCGGCCCTACAGGGAGGTTTGTACTCTGGGCTGTGGGTCAGCTGACATCGTCACATACCTGGGTGGCCAGCTGCTCTCCCTTGAGCTCCCCCGTACGCCCTGAGATTCATAGTCCGACAGAGATGCAGCCAACCGAGAACTTCCCCTTCCTCGCTCCCACTCCGGTTTCTTCCAGCTGGGTACCTTCTGGCCTCTGGATAGACTGAAGGAGACTGAAATGTTAGTGGAGGTAATGTTAAAGGAGGTAAGCAAGAAAGCAGAAAACCAAATAGAGAGGAAGCCAACATCAGCATTTCTAGGTTTGGAACCCTTCCCATAATTTCTCAGAGAGAGCTATCATCCTGGGAGCATTGTGAGTGCCTAGTACTTTATGACGATCCCATGAAAGTGGATCCTTTGTCTTCTACACAACAAAATCCGTAGACTTCAGCCTGGCATTCAGACCCTGCTTGACTTGGGTCCCAGCCGTCCTAGCCAACCGTTAGATACCTAGCTCTCCCTGCCTCCTGTGTTTTCTTCCTATCTTTTGGCTCTCTCAATTCCTTCCAGCTGAATTGTCCTCCGTCTGATAAGGCCCTCACAAAATCCATCTCTGTTTTCGTTATTCTAAGTCAGGGTTTGGCAGACCACAGCCTGTGGGCCCGATGCTGCAGCCCTTCGCCTGTTTTTGTAAATAAAGTTTTATTGGAACATAGACACACCCGTTCATTTCTGTATCATCTGTGTCTGGTGTTGTGCTGCAAGGACATAACTCAGCAGTTACAACAGGGACACGTGGTGGGCAAAGTCTAAGTTATTTGCTATCTGGCTCTTAATAGAAAACGAATGTTGGACACTGTTCCAAATGCAATATCGCTTCCTCAGGGACACCTTATGGATCCCACCCATTTACATTCTGTCACATTCCCCTGACACCTCCCAGTTCTTTGCCCTATGATTTTGTTACTTTTCATAATGGTTTTCTGTGTATCTTTTCTTGTTGAATCTGTCGACACTGCAGTCTCTTGAGATCCCAAAGTTTGGTGCCAGGGCCCATGAAGTTTACATTAAAAGATTATTTCTTAAAGTCATCCATAAGGCTCCCAAAGTGGGATGCAAATCTCAGTGTCCAGGAGTAGAAAGAGGGTCAATTTCTTGAGGACCTATAATGGCTGGAGAGGAATTGTCCATCACATAAAGATTTTAGAAAAGATTCTAGCAGTTTATGCAATACAATCCTCCTTTGTAAGTAAGTAAATAAATATGTAAATGAATTAATTAAGAAGGCTAGCAGGAAATATGCAAAATTTTTATTCCTCTCTGGGTAGAGGGTTATGGGTGAGTTTCATTTTGTTATTTTATTAGTTTATGTATTTTTCATATAAAGGATCTATTGCTCAGAACCAGAGGGAGAACGGCAAGTTATTAAAACACGAGCAGCTAGCTCTGTCCCGGCTTCAGCACATTCTAAAGGTACGGCCTTAAAAAGTCATCGCGCCTCAGTTTCCTGATCTGTAAAATATGGGACCAGCCGGCTGTCTCTGCAGGGTTGTTGGACTGAATGTTGAGATTCCCCCAACAGGCTGCAAAATGCCCTTGTCCCCAACAGGCTGCTGCAGCAGCTGGGCCCTGGTGGTGGCTTGGGGGTATCTGGGAGCTCCCAGAGATGGAGTTGGCCCCTTGAGGTGGAAGGGGAGCTGTGATGCAGCAGAGCCTTGCCAGAGCTAGCGGCAAGTTCAGGTGCAGCCCACGCTCTCACCGTCGGGATTCAGGATGCCTGCCCAGGACGGGGTCTCTCCCAGAAGCCTCCAGCTTCATTTGGCCCAATACCCAGTGGCTCATGTATTTCATTTTCACCCTGTACTAGCTGCACTCGCCAGAGTGGCCTGGTGCCTGCCCTTCCCCACCTCCCAGCCTGGCCTGTTTTCTCACTGTCTCTGTGCCGTCTGTGCCTGCTGTCTTCTTGTTCCTTCGAAATCACACCTTCAGACTTCCACCGAGGTTTATTTTTTATTTTTTTCTTAACCAGCATCTTTCTGCTCCTTTCTCTCTTGCCTGACTTGCTGAAGATAATGTCTTTGCCTGAGACCAAAAGCAATGATTTTCTGTCCCTTCCTTCCTTCTCTTCTTCTTTGTTTGTAAATATCCTTATTGTCCCTTTTACCCCTGATGATCAAGGTCAGTTACGGGAGGCCAGAGTAGACGAAGGAGATCCGCTGTTAGAGGCTGGTAAGCTGGTCTCAGGTGGTGGAGTGGCAGCTGGGGAGATGTGGATGGGTTGGGATGGAAAGAATCGTACTCATGGGAGTTACATATGGGGATGATGAGGCCCAACAGGGCCTGTGGCAAGGCCCCAAGGTCATGCATCAACCAAATGATGGGTCAGGGAGTCCAGGTCTATGTTCTCCTAGGTCCTGGGCATACCCCGATACCTGGAGCGATCACTTGTCCACCACCCCACCTCCCTATGCTGTGTGCTCTCTAGGGACACAGAGATGTTTGCCTCATCCCAGGCCCCCACCCTCAGAGGGGTGAGGAAGACAACAGAAAAGAAAGAGCAGGAGGGAGGGGGCAAGGCTACCAACGTGTCCGGGTTTGCCTGGAGGAAAGGGTCTCCTGGGATGCAGGAGGACATTCAGGGCTGACACCAGGACAATCCCAGGAAGAACTGGTCACCTTGGCAGAAGGACAAGAGATGCCCATCTCTGGAACCTCCAGTAGCCTCCAAAAGCCTCTTCGCCAGCAAGGGAACTGGCTGCTAGATGTCAGAAAGGACACCCGTCCTCTCCCTTCCCCTTTTCTTCCTCCATCAGTCGTGGACTTGGCACCTGCCCACAAGATCTTAGAGTCAAAGGAAGGACTGATCCGAAAACTCAGGGCGGAGGATGGCGGGATCCATCCTCTGTGAGGACAACATCTCCGTCCTGCACACCTGGGCCAGATCGGACCTGTAGCCTCTCCCTCTCTCGTTCTTCTTTAACGAATGCTTCCACTTCTGGTCTTATTTTGAAACTGAAATAGAGTTGTTAGATTATAAAGGTAAGCAATCTATGGAGATTTTTTTAAAGAAATGAAGCAATACAAAATATGTAATAGAGAAAGTGGATTATCTTCA
This sequence comes from Mustela nigripes, assembly GCF_022355385.1. Lineage (NCBI taxonomy): Eukaryota > Metazoa > Chordata > Mammalia > Carnivora > Mustelidae > Mustela > Mustela nigripes. The sequence continues at coordinate 38,188,278 of NC_081572.1, forward strand.
GATAAACCTACCTCCTGGACTCTTGAATGGGTATTTCTGGTGAAACATCCAGAAAGCTAATTTCACCCATCTCTCTATCTAGTTATTCGTATATCATATTGCATATTACATATGCATATTCTATTAAAAATGGGACTGTATTATGTTACTTTGTAGTATGGATTTTCATTCAGTAACATATGAACCGTTTCATGTAAGTCTTTTAGAGAGTCCCCTCTCCTTTTGTAATGAAAACATAGTGTTCTATAGTGTGCATGTGCCTTAATTTATCTAATTAATCCTATGTGTGAGGACAGTGGGGTTATTTCCATTCTAAAAAACAATTATAAATAGCCTTTTGTGTGTTTGTGCAATAGTCTCCTTTGGGTAATTTTTTAGAAATAAATCCGTGGGTCCAAATACATTCGTACTTAAAATTGTGATATAGTATGCTCTCTAAAAAGTCTATTCTACACTTGATCTTAGCCAAAAAGGCCGAGAAGCAATTAAAAAAAAAAAAGTCTATTCCAATATATGTTCTCACTAACAGTCTCTGAGACCGCTCTCCTATCTCCCAATTAGGCTTGGGTATTACTGATCTCCATCATTTGCTGATCTGATGAGTAAAAAAAAAAAAAGTTTTTTAAGAATTTGCTTTTCCTTGAATTTCAGTGGAAAAAAAATCTTTTCACCTGTCTGTTGACTGTTTGTATTTCTTTCCTCAGTTTCTTTTCTCTGAAGTTGGTACTTGTGTATGTTCAGGACTCTGTATATCCAGTTATCACTACAAAGACGTTCAGAGAACAAGTCGTGTCTGCTTTAGTACTTATTCTACCCCAGAAATATTTATTAGTTTTGTACTCAGTACTGCGTGTGGGTTTGTGTGGAGTTAGAAGTATAACGTTAAGTTTCCATTTTAGAGAGAGGCATGTACGCACCTAAGCCCAGAGCCTCGAGGACACAGCTGGCTCTTACAGCGGTCTGAGAACCACTGCGGCCAGTCTTCAGGTTCTGAATTGGAATCCTTGGTGGTGTTGCTTTAATTCTCTTGGCATTGAGGTTAGACATACAGGTTTGTTTCAGATCTGGGGTTTGGTAAATAATCCTACCTATAACCAAGGAATTAAAGTCATCATGAACTGTTTTTATTTTTGTTTTTGTTTGTTTGTTTCTTTTGTTGTGTTTTGTTTTTTGGGATGGGGAAGGTGGTTTTGTTGACATTTTCTGGTTTCAAGTGCCCTGGAAACTATGCCAAACCAGTGATTTGCATCCTTACCTCCACCCCAAGGCAGTCTACTTGGCCCCTTCCACAGACTTCCTAGAACTTTGAAGAACATGGGACGTAATGATCATTGAAGTCCCAGCCAGTTCCTCTGTCTCTGTGACTCAACTATTCATTTGGAAAGGTGTCGTCATGGCAGAAGCAGTGCCTGTCCTTGAAGCACTTGCAGCTGAGGACCCTCTGTGAAATGTCTTGGCAGCCTACACGGAAGGATTTCAGCTAACGAGGAAAGTTGGCTCTCCACTCAAGAATGACATCTTCACATCTACCAGCATCAGTGGTTCCCAGCCCAGGCCACACATTAGAATCACCGGGGGAGCTTTAAAAAAAAAAAATACGGTTCCCGAGTCCCCACTCCAAGAGGTTCTGATTCAGTAGGTCTGGCATGAGGCCCAGGCAACAGTGTTTTGTAAGAACTCCCCAGGTGATTCTAATGTGTGGCCAGGGCTTGGAACCACTGGCCTGTGCAGCTCACTGGGGTGTGTGTGTGTGTGTGTGTGTGTGTGTGTGTGTGTGGTTCATGGAGATGAAGAGCTTAATTACCTGGTGGTTCAGGATTGTTGCCTGTGTTGGCCACAGTGTTGTCTCCACGGTCTGTCGTCTCCTTAAATCCTTCAAGGGTAGTGATCTTGACTTCAAACTTGAGATTTTCATCTCCTCGGCCAGGCCTGCTTTAGTCACTGTTCTGTGGCTAGGAGAGGAGTGTAGACTCCGATTCCCGGAGCTCAGACACCGGATCTATGGTTCAGCACTTATAGGACCTTGGGAGGAAAAAGTCAACCTCTGCATGCCTCTGTTTCTTCACCTAAAGTCATGGCCAGCACTCGTACTATCTCAAGGGTATCGGTGGATTAAATCCATTTCTTGTAGGTGAGGGGGCCATAGTAAGCACTCCCGAGACCTTATTCTCACCACTTGAGAGAGGAAACTCTCCGAACAAGCGGTTCTCTAGAATTTTCGATCTCATAGCTCTTTTCTTGCTCTCCTCTAAGCTTTTCTACTCTTCCCATTCCCTTTGTTTGCCTCTTCATTGCCTGCCTTCTCTTTCTCAGAAGGCACTGTAGGCAAAACCCTCCCTCATTCCAGCAGCCTGGTTGTGAACGGTTGCTCTGAACAGCAAGCAGCCTGTCAGAAGAGTTCCCCCCCGAGGTCTTTCTCACTTGGGAAGCAGCAGAGAGGGAAGTGTATGGGCTTTGGAAACAGATGGAAAATGGTCTGAGTCTTTTTTTTCAGGCATTTACTGGCAGGCAAGGTCCTTCATGTTACCGAGTACCACTTTCCCCTTCTGTGAAATGCAGGCTGTGGTACTTACCTCGCAGGTGGCTGCAGGGAAATTCAAAGGATGTGCCTAGTGAGGTACATGCTAAGTGCTCAGTGGGCCTGAAGCCACCGTATGGAGTCCATGGAGAACCAGCTGGGTCTGCTCCCCTTCCCTCCCATGTCATCTACCTTCATTCCTACAAAGGAGGCAGGGGCATCCCTGTTCTCTAAAGACACAAGAGGAACTCTTAATACCTTACCCCCGGGATCTGCAGAGTCTGTTGATCTGGGAGGAGAAAGGGGTTTTAAGGGCAGGATCCCAAGGCCTGCTGTCCATCTGTGAATGGAGCAGCAAGTCCCACAGGGATGGAAGTCTAACCTGAAGATTCATTCATCCTAATCATGCATGTCATCCCTGAAGCCATCCATTTCACAGTGGGTGCTCCTGGGAATGAGGGTCACAGAGACAAGAGGATGAGGCAGAAGATCTCGACTCACAAGCAGTTCCTCCAAACTCTATTGCTTCGTCTCTAGATAGCTGTAATCTACAGCTGGTAAACCAGACCAGGCAATTGTGAGGTGACACAGGCAGCGGCATGCTGTGAGTTCTAGAAGGCTGTGCTGCTCTGTATGATTAGACCCCTGAAGAAGACGTGGAGATGGATCTTCTATAGGCAGTGTCTAAAAGCTCAGAGTCTAACTAGAAGGTGACATGTATAGAACTGATTCAAATCTACGATAAAAAGTTAAAAAAAGATGTAAAATAAATATAGAGTTTGGAAATATGTGATTTTCAGGTGAGGGAACCTGAGAAGTATTCCTAGACTGGAAGACAGCTGCATTAGCCTTTGAAGAAAAGGTGGGATTTGGCCATGCACTGAGGAATAGAGAGGTGTGTGTGTGTGTGTATCCCCATCTGTCTTTGATAGAGAGATCTGTCATGGCTCCTGGAGGAGGTGGTGGGAGTCAAGCTACCATGGAGTGTGGAGAAGTAGAAAGAATGCTGGGTTTGCAATCAAGCAAACATTGGTTCTGTCTGGCATTTTCAAATTATCCTGCACAGTGCATTGTGAGGTTCTCATTTCAAGCCACACACACTCATATTCATACTCTCAGCAATCATTTATGTATTCAGAAACATTTTTAAAGAGATTTTGTTTATTTGAGAGAGAGAGAATGAGCTGGGTGGGGAGGGGCAAAGGGAGAGGGAGAAACAGACTCCCTGCTGAGCAGGGAGCCTGAGGCTAGGCTCCATCCCAGAACCGGGATCATGACCAGAGCCAAACGCAGACATTTAACTGACTGAGGCACCCAGGGGCCCCATCTTAGCAACCATTTAATTGCTGCATCTTGTCAGTTCTCATTTCCATACGGCTCCTGAAGTTTTACCTTCCACTCCCTTCCATTCCTCTTGCCAAGCACTAATCCTAACCCTAACTGCAGCCAGAATCTATCACCCTCTTGGTTTGGAGCCTTGCTTCCTCACCTCTAGTTGCCTCCTGCCTGCAGGTTTCTTTCTCTTGTATTCCCCTCCCCTCTTGCAGCCTCTGCGTTGCCAGTCTTTCTAAAATACATACCTGATCATGCCCTTCTCCTGCTAGAACTCCAGTGATGGCTTGCACCATAGCCAGAAGAGCAAGTCGGGTCATCACACAGGCCCTACCTACATCTACTACCAAACAACCTCTCACTGGCGTAAGCAGCAGCCAACTTTGCCCCATCCCATGTCCAGATATGTTCCATACGGGCTTCTTTGCTTGGAATGTTTTTTCCAACATCTCCTTTGGGGAGATCTTTTATTTAATTATCTTTCAAGGCTCCATTTAGACTTCCTCTCTTCTGAGAAGTCTTTTCTGATTTGCCTTAGAATATTAACAAAGAGTATATCCAACTCTCCTGGGACTGACTTACATGTCTAGGTGAGCCTTTGTGAAGGCCATGCCCATGACTTACCTGTCTCCACAGAGTTGTAGAGGTGTCGCTCAGGTGCAAGTGTAGGGCCTGGCATGAACTAGGTGCTTAATAAAAGCTTAGTGGTTCAATGAATTAATATATGCATAGGAAGTTTTTATTAATAGCAAGAACCCTCACCCATGCTTCCACTGGGAAGCAAAAAAGAGTCAGCTAATACACATTGATTACCTGTCTAATCTACTCTTTGACATTTTCCCCAAGGTATTTAAATGATTCATCACTGTATTCAAAAGTTTAAAATCCTTTGGAGTGAGTTTTCACAAGAATGGGTTGTTTCCCAAGATATTTAAATTATTCATCAGTGTATTCCAAAGTTTGAAATCCTTTATAGTGAGTTTTCACAAGAATGGGTTGTTTAACCTCAAGACACCAGCAGACCCCAGATGAGGTTGAGAAACTCCGTATACCCTGGGATTTTTGCAATGTGAGGAGAAGACAAAGGTCGCAGATATTCACGGAGGACTTGTAGGATACTGAATTCAGTAGAGGAATTGAAAGAAGCAAAAAAGATGGCTCCATATTGGATATTAAAAATAAAAGGCAACTGAATGAATCTGAGGATTTAATTGACTTCATCTAATGATTTATGACTGGCAGCATCCCGCCTAGCAAACAGAAAAGTGCGCCAGAGCTGTGCAAAATGGAAGGGTTTTAGGGGCTGAAAGGTGAAGAAAAAGGAAGTTCTAACCAAAGGTGGATTGTTTCAGGCAAGGTCAAATTCCCTTGAGGGAAACTGGAGATCTATCAGGCAGATGACCTTACTAGTACCCAGCAGGTAAGTCCAGATTGACTAGTTAAAGGTCACATTCCTGGGGAAGGTGGAACTGCAATTATGTTAGGTATTATGTCTTGGTTGGCTGACATGGGGCTTAGCACAAGTGACTCCATTTTGGATCTATTGTTTCTTTGTTAACAGGGTCAATCTATTGACTGTTTGCCTTGTGTGGACCCTTGATTTGTATTATTGATCTGCTTGGTTATTCAAGAGTAGGTTCTTTACTTTTCAGATTTTGTAGCCATAGGTTTCAACTCAATCAGGCATAGACAGTGTCTGAATTGGATTTCCTCATGCTGTGATTCCACGTCCATGGAACACATTGCTTATCAAGCCATCATTCCTTCCTGCCTGCTAACCCTGAATACGGTCTCATAATCTTCCTTTGCACAGTGTTCTAGGTTGCTATTACTAATTTACCAGAGTAAATAAATTACTATGAAATAAAATCCATTTTCCATCTCTCTACCAGACTGTGAGGCATTTTTAGGGAGAAGTCTAGATCTGGGCAAGGTAGAAGATGCATACAAAGGTAACAGCAAGTCTGCCTTATCCCTGAGCTCTAACCTCCAACTGCCTGCTTACTGTCTACACTTAGATTACTCATGCATTGCCGAAGGAAACCCTTGGATGCCCTCTAACGTCTTCCTCTTTCCCCACCTTCCCAATTTCAGTAAAATACCCCCAATATGCAACCAGTTTAGTCAAGCTAGTCATTTTTGATGCCTCCATTTCTCTTACCGCCACACTTATTTCACCAATTACTGATTGTGTTCATTAATACATATTTCAATACATATCCATACATATTTCAAAATCTGCTCCCTTCCACTCTTGCTATAATCCTTCCCCAAGGTAAGCCATCATAATCTCTCTCCTTAAGTATTGCAATTGCCTCAGAACTGGTTTTCTTGCCACCATTCCTCTCCACTCTATTCACAATACTTTTAAAAAAGTAGAAATTAATTCCACCCCTAGGTATTTTTTCAAGAGAAACAAAAACATAAGTCCCTGGAATGGATTGTACCACATTCATAGCAGGTTTATTCACAATGGCTCCAAATTGGAAACAACCCAAATGTCTATCAACCAGTTAATTGACAAACATATTGTTTATTTATACAATAGAATACTAATCAGCCCCCAAAGCAGAAAAAAAAACCAAACTACTGATACACAGAAACGGATGAATTTCAAAAACATGTTGAGTGAAAGAAGTCGGACATAAGAAAATAATACTATATGAATTCATGAATATAGCCTTTTAGAACAAGCAAAACAAATCTAAGATGAAAAGTTAAAATAGGGTCACCTGGGTGGCTCAGTGGGTTAAGCATCTGCCTTTGGCTCAGGTCATGATTCCAGGGTCCTGGGACTGACTGCCACTTTGGGCTTCTTGCTCAGCAGGGATCCTGCTTCTCCCTCTCCCTCTGCAGCTCCCCCAGCTTGTGCTCTCTCTTTCTCTCTCTCTTTCTGTTAAATAAATAAATAAAATATCATTTTTTAAAAAAGTTAAAAACTGCCATTACCTCTTAAGGTGGGGAACTGGTGGGCTTTGATTGTGAAGGGAACATGAGGGAACTTTCTGGGAAGATCAAAGTGTTCTGTGATAAGAATGTGAATTTCATTTGTCAAAATAATATAGCTTAGATTCATTGTAAGTGAATTTTACCTTTAAAAGAAAAATAGAACTGTAAAAATAACAATAAACAAGTGGGATGGCAGGGAGTGGGTGGAAATATGGATGATATAAGAATGAAGAAATGCTGAAAATTGTTGAATCTGGACGATGGGTTCATGGGGGGTCATTATACTATTTTGGTTACTTTGTATACATTTGAAATTTTCTATAACAAAATGTTATTTTAAAGCATAAATCAAATCTTTTCTCTTTATAGTTTAAAACTCTGTAATGGGTTCCTATTGCATATAGGAAAAAAGCAAAACTGTATTCCATGATACATATGGTCCTCTCCCATCTAACTGTTGCCTACTTCATCTTATCTTCCTCTCACCTCCCTTACTTTGCCCTCGTCCCACTGAACTGGGAGATACCAAAGCATGCCAACATTTTTCCAAATGTGGGACTTTGGGATGCATCCTTTCTTCTAATGGACTTCTATCCTCTCACTTTCACTTCTCATCCTTCACGTCTTCAGGAAGTCCTCCCAGCTGATCTAGTTTGGTTGCTTGTCTCCTCCCTAGAAAAACAGACTTTGTGAAGACAGGCATAATGCCGTTCTCAGTTGTCATTTGATACTGACTTCTTAAAACCGTGTCTCATTTCCCGTTTTGTGAGTCTTCATGCACCAACTATTTCCTCTCCTGGAGCCCTGGGGTGAAGTGTGTTCTTTTGCTTTGTTCAGATCAGCACCATGGCCAGCAGCAATTTTGGCGGTTGTGCAGTTAGAACAAATAATCAGATAGGACATGATAGGTATTTTGGTGTGTTTTGGAATCTAAAGGCAAATATGTCTGTGTGAGATGAAACTGGGAGACCTTAGGAAGGTGAGCACCCAAATGGGGTGCTGCTGGTGTGGGTCCGGCAGCCCGACCTTGTACCGGACACAATCTGGGAAGGGGTATGTCCCCCTTTCCCTACTCATTGCTTGGAAAGTGCCCTGTCCTATAAGCCAGAAAGTGCAAATTTTGTCCAAACTCTGCGCCAAACAGGCTTCATGACTCCGGGCAAGTAACAGCCTCTTTGACCTTTGGTTTCTTCATGCTTAAAATGGGCTCTCCATTGATATCAGTGTTTCCCAAACAAAACCATGCTATAGGCCATAGATGAGTGGGAACAATGAGGAGCAAAGAGGGAAAGGGATGAGTGAAGTGCAAACACTATCAATGAAGCAAGAGGTAGAGATGCAATGGAAATCATTTAGCTAATCGATGCATTATCTGCTGTTAGCAAACTGGACTAAAGAGCACCAGAGATTATTTACAGAGCCACTGTTCTGTGGGAGGAACATCTGATTTACTCCTGTGCAGGTGGTCCAAGGCGCATACAACTTGCACTATACAAGAAGATCTGCTCTGTGTCCTTTGCCCTTGTTGTGTGTTGTCTCCTAGCTTGGGAAAAATAATGATATGGGGATAGAGTTCCTGTAGGGACTTAGTCCTTGTCAGAGACTGATAGAGGAAGTTTTTTGGGCAGTTTTATAGAGAGAAGAGTACACCATCATCCACTTAATCTATCAAACTTGTCTTTAACTCATTTCGAGTCACTAGACCGTGAAGGTGGCCCTCATCCGCAGCCAGCGTTTGTGTGTACTTAACCAGGCAGGCTCTAGAACCCAACAGCCTGGGTTTAAATAATTCATTTTCTCACCCCTGTGTTGCTTGAGTTTGATCTCGTTACTTAACTTCTCTGTATCTCAGTTTTCTTCTTTTATTTAATATTTCTAAATTAAATACGACGTGTCACCTAGGGTCGTTGGGCAGATAATGTGGCAAAATGCATGTAAAATGCTTAGCGCACAATCTGGCGGACAGTATGTACTCAATAAATGTCACCATTATTGATATCACTGATACTGTTGGATGTTGCCTAAATGGTGGTAATCAAGACTTTGGCTCTGTTTAGAAGCTGGGAAAACATTTAGTCCTCTTCAAAAAGCTGTATTTACCAGGAAGGGTAACACAAGCAACAATAAACAACTGGCACCCAGCTTTGCACATTCAGAGCCACATAATGGCGTGAGGCACCAGCTAAGGCATGGGATGGTATTTGCGTTGTCTTTGGCACCAGGAGCTCTTAGAGGGCCTGATTTTTATGAGTGTGTGGAATGCCTTGTGGACACATTAAACTTAATATATGATCATAATAACTATGGAGCCGCCAGCCTGAGACCGAGGCAGCAACCCAGGAGAGCAAGATTAGGAAGCATAAAGCATGAGAAGGGAATGTTATTTCGCAGGGGGTGAGTTGAGGTTGAGACAGAAGGGGTTGGGGAATAAAGAGCAGAGGTTGTGGTGAGCGGTTGGGAATGGCAAGCCCTGCAGAGGACTTCATCCATCACGATCTGGGCCCAGTACATGAGAACTAAGTGTATGATAGGAATAGACATGGGAGAGGCAGGTAGAGGGGAAGAAAGAAGAGGGAGAGAAAAATGAGATTATACGCAGCAGCATTGTGTTGGGTACAGATGATGAGGAGGTGACCGACATTTGTCTATGTGGTCCTGTTTGCACAATCTATGATCCAAAGTTTGGATTTAGGACAGCAGAAGTTTCTGTTACTCTCCAGTAGACTCGGACTTGTCATCCACAGTATTTCCAGGGTTGGGATTTTTCAGAGGATCCTAGTGCCAGTACATCCTGGTTACAGGAATGAGGTCTACAGGGGAAAGGTCTTAGCATTTTGATCTCTGAGGTTATAAAACTGAAGATAAGGGGTGGTGGAAAATGCCACATAGAGGGACAATGGGAGGATTTCAAATGTTTCATGGCCCAGAGGCAATACGATCTGGAAGGATCAATGGACATTTGTCAGCCAGATATTTTTCACCTCGTAATAGGCTTGGATTTGCACAGAGCCATTTGCTTCCAGGAAGGAATGGACAAATGAATGAACGAATGAATGAACAAACGAACAAACGAATGAACAAACGAAGGAAAGAATGAATAAATTAAGAATGGGAACCAGGACATGACCTGCCACCCATCTCTCCTCTCTAAATGCTGAGCAAAATATATTCATGTAACTGGAAGCCAGATTTTTTCAGAGTACAGTTTTATTCAAAGTTAATGTAGATATCTAGCCCCAGAAGGAATAATGAACACACACACACACACACACACACACACACACACACATACACTTACATGTACACACATTCTATCCAGAAACTACTGAGTATTTAAAAATTGATCCTGAGGATTCCAAACTTTGTATAGATTCTCTTACTCCTTAGCTTGGAAAGATGCCTTAGCCTCAAGGGAATCATCCTTCATTTTTCCAATTTATTCATTTAACCGGTATCCACTGAGTTGCTCATGAAATGCCCAACATTGTGTCAGGTTCAGAAAAATAAAAAAATGAAGGGGGTGTGCACCTTCACATCCAGCAGGCATGCAATCTCCTTGAGTCTCTTATAAGGAGAGTAGATCTATCCAATGTGAAAATGACAGATAGCCTTCACTGATACAGGATCTTCGCCATTCATACGGCGATCTCACACACATGGTCTCCTCTGATCCTCAGATCCCCAGTCCCGTTTCGCAGGAGAAGACTAGGAGGGAGGCTGCAACGAACCCAAAGAGGTACAGCTTATAAATGGCAGAGCCAGGCCCCATGCAAGTGTTCTGATAACAGATCCTGTGCGTTACCCACTGCTCCATGACTGCTCCAGGCTGCCAGGCTCTGGCGCTGGTGGAACGTTTGGATTCACTAAAGGGAGAAGAGCTAAGGGGATTAGCAAGAAGTCACACATCGCCAGTTTGCTTGATGCCATGAAGCTCCTCCGAGAAAGGGATTAGTCGTGATGTTGCCAGTATAAAGCAAATTTCTCTCTCCTCCGCTGTTCTCGGGAATTTGGCTTTCCTGGATAAAGCTACCTACACCCAAGAATGGCAGGAAAGTGATCGCACAATAAGGCATCCCAATCTGGGGTGTGTGTTTCCCTCCCCCCAGTCAGGAGCAGAGAGAGCAGGTTTGATTTATGGGAATAAACACCCATGTGCGAGGCCCGGCCCCAGCCCGTCTCATCTCAAGCAGTCATTTAGACATCAACAGGCTGCCCTGCCCTGGAGAGAGAGAGGAGGAGCTGGGTGATCTCTGGTGTGTGCGAGATGGTGAACACAGCTTACTTATGCTCCCATCGAGTCTGTGAGCTCCTTGATGCTGGGGGACATGGATTCGCACTTGCTTCTCTTCTCCTCCTTGACCACACATAGAATGGGGGGGGGCTCAAAAAGGTCTTTTGTGTTTCATGGAGTAGCAACTAAACATGGAGGTCAATTTTAGGAGGATTAAAACCTATAAATGAGCAGAAATTCCCCTACCTGGGACAAGACTGCCCCGATCTCTGCATTTTATGTTTTTTTTTTTTTTTAATATTTTATTAGCATGAGAGAGCAAGCAAGTGACAGAGAGCACAAGCAGGTGAGGGTAGAAGCAGAAGCAGTCTCTCCGTTGAGCAGGGAGCCCGATGCTGGGCTCAATCCCAGGGCATCTGGGATCATGACTTGAGCTGAAGGCAGATTCTTAATGGACTGAACCATCCAGAGTCCCCTGGGTTTTATGGTTATTACATTCAGATTAAGCAGAGGAGACTGTAGGATCCTGTACAGCCAAGCAGGGTCGTGAGTCACCACGTCAGACCTCACAGCCAGAGTAGCAGGCCTTTTGGCCACCTCATCAGTATCAAAGACCTGACATTTCTACCGCGGCAGCCCCGAGCTGTGCGTGCATTTGCAGTCATGAAAAATAGTTCTGTTCTCTGCCCTTTCCCGACTTGGTGACAAATAATCTGTACCACAATTTACACATTTCCTGGCAATCATAAACTCTTGTCTCACGAGGGCAAAGAAGCCAGGTTACATTCTCTCCTTTTTCTTTCTGGGTCCCTTCTTTGCCTTCCAGGGCTCAGGCACATGGAAAATTTCCCGTGCTCCATTTCGGGATGGAGGTCCAGAGTGTGGTCATGATTTCAAAATCTTTGCCTATTTGTAATATGTATCTTTTCTAGTTTTTTCAGACATTTTCCAGAAGCTGAGCACTGTTACGTGTGGGAGCCTCAGAGAGTTGGGGCCTTGATTCTGCTCTCACCTGTCCAGGAGGCAGGCAGATAGAAAATCTCAAATCATGAAAAAACGTGCTCTTTAAGGCCCAAGATGGGCATAGAAGAGGAAGTAATGATCTCCATGAGGCTGGTTTTCTGGGGGTTATCAGAATGGGATTCCTGGAGGAGGTAAATTCTCTCCTGAATTTTAAAGGATGAACAGAACAGATCAGATGAATAAGGGTAGAGAGCGGGACTTCTGGTTGCGAGGAATTGCATGTTTTATGGCATTTGGATATAAAATATTACAGATCGGATGGAGGGCAGTTTAGAGTTGTATGACTGTTGCATCTCACTGGAGGGTAGAAAGACAGCATCATCAAGGTGCTTGTGAGCCCTGTTGGAGAGGAAGGCTTGATTGGGCAGTAGTTGGGGGGCCAAGGAGAGGTGGGAAGCAGAAATGGGTTATGGGAGGGCAGGGTGGATGGTACACTGGAGAAGGATAAGCTACACGGCAGGCATCTGCCCTGAGGGCCAAAACCTTGTCCCATTTGGATCTGGGTCCATCCAGGGAGGGCTCTACCACCATCCTGAAGTCTCATTCTCTATAAAAATATTTACCACGGCCTTTACCTAAATAGTTTCCTTCTCTTAGGATATCATAGAACATGATGCACCTATTAGGAGAGACCACTATGGCCACACTGTCTCCTCTCTAGAACTATTGAAATTGTATTGGATTTGTATGGTGAAGCAGGCTGCCAAGTGCAATGGAGGTGGGCTCCTGTGAGCGTGCCTGCAACATGGAATGGTGCCCACTGTTCTGCTGGTCCAGAGTCCCCACTTCAAGACAGCACCAGCAAGCCATCTCTTACCTGCCCAGCATCCTGGTGGGAGTGTTTTCACGTAGAACATTCCCCACCCTCACCCCCTATGAATTCAGCCTATGCAAGAATTCTCATGAGCTGGGAGGAAAAGGAGCCATGGTCCAGATTTATGGGTGAAGAAATTGAGCTAGAGGAGTTAAGTAATATGTCCAGAGTCACTGAGCTGTCATGTGTCAGAACTGAGACTCAGACCCAGGTCTTCTGATTTCATATCCCCATACCAAAAGGTAGGACTTTTCAGGTTAAAAAAGGGGGGGGGGTTATGAGATGATGGCATGATGGGGGATGGAGAGGCTCAAGTGGTGACAGAAATAAATCAGGAAGAATAGAATATTTATTGAGTGTCTAGGATCCATTCTATTGCATACCACTGTCTCTTCTTGGAAGCTATGGAGTCCCATTTTCTTATTTGAAAATGGGGGAATCTTAAGCCCAAAGAGGTGATACAATGTGCTTGTGGTCATACGAGCTAGTAGGTTTTGAGTTTATTTCTATGAACCAAATTTTAGAATGAAGGAGAAAAATAATGTAGCAAGCTCAAGAGAGAGAATGGCAAGAGATCTCAAAATCATGACACTGGGGAAGAGCTAAGGGAAAAAAGAAGATTTATCTGGGGAGAGAGAGCTCAGAATAGAGATGTCACTAGGCATATGCTGTGTGTGGCCCTGAGGAAGATCCAGAAATCAAAGTATGGCTACTCCTGATGGATGGACTTTGGTTTACTGTAGGAGAAGACTTTCTAGGAGTGAAAGCCATAGCAAACTAGAGCTGTGGCATTGGCACATAGTGAGCTCTCTGGCTTTGGAGGGGTTCAAAATCTTGGTAGAGATACTGTGTATGATTTAAGCATTATTTGAGGTTGAGTAATGGTTCTTTCTAACCTGTAAAATTTTAGATTCTCATCCATCATTCATTGATTCCCTAGAACATAAATTCACACCAAGTGGGGACCATGCTTGTTTCTTTCACTACCTTATCTCCAGTTCCTAGAATATTACCTGACACAGGAGAAATGCAGACTCAGAGCTGAGGCAGAGGTATGAAAAAGTGAGTAGAAGTACACAAACCCCATGACACAGAGGCTCAGAAGAGGCACACTGTCACTTCGGCTGCATTTGAGTGGACGAAGCAGGTCGGCGGGGCAGCCTTGATTCAGAGAGAGTGGGAAAACAGACTTCACCTCTTGGTGGAAAGAGCTACAGTCATATCTCAAAGGGCACGAATGTAGGCAGAGGTGGGAAATTAAGATGTACACAATCTAGCTATGCTAGTCTTCCTTTAAGAGAGGCTGGGAAGGTCTTCTCAGGTGCTCCCCTACATGACTTACCTGATCTTGACCCTCCAAAAATAGGTTGTTCTGAGGTTTCACGGGGCAGCACTGAAGCCTTACAGATAGGAGTATGAGCAAAAAGGGACATCAGAAAAAATACTCAAGACATAGGGTGAGGATGAGGGCAAGGAAGGGAGTAACAGAAGATACACAATTCTGATTTCTCACTGTTTCATTCTTCATCTGTAGTCAAGCCACACTGCCCTTGGCTTTCTGTTACCCACTCTGATTCAGGACAATTTATTCAATCTCTACTTTTCTCATCTCTATTTCCCTTTCCCTTCACCTGCAAAGTTCCCAGAGCTGGCTGGGTGGGGATACTGTGGCAGGAGTTACATGAAGAGAGGAATAGAGTATGTCAAGAATACAGCACAGATCAAAGCCAGGGCCAGGATGGTTGGGGGGTTGTTGAGTTAAAATTGTAGAAAGGGATTCAAGGATGTTGCAACGTGAAGGTTTATGGTGAACGTCATGGTGGGTATCTATGGTCTAGATGCTTTAAGGTCTTTGAGAGTAGAGACTGGGTCTGTTTTCTTCATTAATGCATACTCCGTTCCTATATAGAGCAGGTGACCATTAAGCGTGTGTCGAATCCATGGATGTATATGTGCATGAATGACCTGATGATAGTTAGGATTGGGAGCTACATTCAGTTTAGAGGATGGTTAGAAGAGTGGGGTCTGGGGTCTTGCAGATCTCAGTCTAAATACCAGCTCTACCACTTATTAGGTGTAATTTCTCTGGTCTTTAGTTTTCTCATCTGGAAGAATGGGCCATAATAAGTATGACCTGAATAGTTCTTTAAAGGGACTCAGCTTATTGAACTGGACAGCCCAATGGATGGCATGGAGAGTTCTTGAAAATGGGTAGCTATTAATATTGGGAGTGGTGGGTTTGAAGCATGTAAGTGGGTCAGCTGGGAGCAAACCCAACAGACAGAGTTCTAGAAGGGACACTGACCCCTCAGGCCCAGAAGAACAGACTTGAGCCTGTGCTACTTTTTTTCAACAAAGACAACAAAATCACCCATAGAAACATGATTAACAACACAATAGCTTCTGCTTTTCTAAGCCCCAGATGCTGTGTTTCCCATTCAGGACTACACAAAGCCATTTGTTTCCATGGTTTTCCATCTCTGGTACTTTGAGTGAGGGGTGGGGACTCATGGGGAGAGGAGGGAAGCATGGAAAATAATTGGGCATTTATGAGTGAAATTTCACTCCCTCCATGTTTGGAACCAAGCTGGCTCCGAGCCCTTGTTGGAGGGACATCTGCATGGACTCAGCCAACCAGCATTGGCTAGTTCCTGTGACAACACATCCCATGACAGTGAAATGTCTTTGCAACAATAGATTTTCAATGATGTCTTTTTTCGCAGTTACTCCTTGGTGTGCAAGCCAGAGTTCCTAACCAGAAACTAAGCCTCTAGCGGCAGGCAGTGGTGTTCATAAAATTGGATGCCTGTAGCATTTACCTCTCTGCACCTGTTTCTGTTATCTGCCCCCAAATGAAGTGGCTTTGAAACTCATAACTCATACATTGGTATGCCAGGCAGGACCCAGCTGGGTAGTTCTTCTGCTCATCTTACCTACTCAGGTTAAATGCCATGCAGACATTTGGAGGCTCAGTTGGCCTTGGAAATCCAAAGTTGTTTGATTCACGTGATCATCCCCTTGGCTGAGATGGGTAGAACATCTGGGGATGAACAAGGCACCCTGTCTCCCCATTTGTTTCTGTCCAGGAGGGTGGTCAGACCTTTGGACATGGTGGCTCAGGGCTCCAGGAGGGATGAAATGGGAGCTTTCTGGTCTCCCAGAGCCTAGACCTCAACCTGGCTCAGTGTCACTCCCTTCACACTCTGTGGACCAAAGGGACTCACAGGGAAGCCCAGATTCAAGGGAAGGAGATGTGGATTCCAGGCAGAGTGTTGTGTGTTTGCAGGGACATGAAGAACTTCCAGTGATCTTGCTGGCATAGAGACCACCCTGATCTTCCCTCTCTTGCTTTCAGTCCCCCCATTTGCAGAAGATCATCTACAGGGCCCTGCAGGGGAAGTAGCCTGCCTGGAGGGATGGTGACAGATGCAAGTGGTGAGACTCGAACCCCCACCTCCTGACGCCACACTCTGTGGACCTACATTCTTGCTGTGATCTCCTTGGGAAAGATTGAACGTCTGGGAGCCCAAGCTGGAGTTCCAGGGAGAGTCTTTGGAAGTAGAAGACAGATTTGGGGGCCCCAGGTCTCCAAGAAGACTAGGTGTTGGTCTTCTGTTAGGAGTGTTCATCTTGGACCACGGCAGTAGGAGAGGTCTAGTATCCTGACACAGCCAAGTAGCCATGGGTGACAGCCAGTTCGTTCCATGCTGTGGGAGGATGATGTGCTTCGGGAACCCGGCTGTGTGAGTCTGGGTATGAACAGGGGTGGGGAATGAGTGTAGTTGTGACTTCTTGGGGGCCAGGTAGGATGACAGGTTGTGACGGTGGCTCTGGCTGGCCCACGAGATCTCAAGATCTGGGAGAAGGTATAAATGGTGCTCACCCACATTTAAACACTCCCGTCCCCATCTCGTTATATTACCTACTTGCTGTGTGTGTAGAAGCCTCCCCACACACAGTGAGAAACTTCCTCTGGTCTCCCTGCATGCCTGTGAACCCCCCGAGAGTGGGGCCGGCAGTCATGTCATGTTTGGACTCTGAGGGTGCATCTCAGAGCAGATGTTGAATAAACGAATGAGCACAACTGTGAGTAATAGTCTCCCAGAGGTACTTGAACTGCAGGAAGGCCAAGAAATGAGCAGCAGCCCCAGAGGGAAGCCAAGTCTCAGCTGGCAGGACACGGGGCTGAGCAGGACTCGCCTGGTTGGGAGTCTCTATGAGCACTTCTGGACACATCCCTGGACGTCACTCCTTCAACCTGAAATAAATGGATCTGCGAAAGCCCATGTCCTCCGGGGACTCCCCAAGTGCAAGAGGGACGTCAAAGGTGACAGACAAGCTCGGGATCTCCCTCTCTGAGTGTTTTTGTGCTCGCTTCACCTGAAAGGGCTTCGTCCTTCTCCAAGGAGGTGCAGATCAGTGGCAAGAACTGGGATTGAGGTCCACCCCTGTCAGGGACCCTGTCAGAAGCAGGCTCCTTTCCCCCACACCCCCTCACTGCCTCTGAGCTGCAGGCCACGTCTTATTTGCAGTCCTGGAGATTAAGGATGGAAATTTGACTTTTTAATTTTATTATTCTTGTTCTTCCTTCCTGCTTCATTAGAACCATGTTATTGGCCTAAAATACTGTATGTAAACGATGCTCTGAAACCCATCTGGAAGCCTGGCTTCTCTGGGGATATAATTATGCTAAAGCGACACTCACAAGGGACAGCACAATTTAGCTTCTACCTGGGCATCCTCTGATGGCAAATCCCTCAGTTTTTGAGAGGGGACTGGCTGCTGTCCCTTCAGGGTTCCTGCTTCTTGGGTGTGTGTGTGTGTGTGTGTGAGAGAAAGAGAGAGAGAGATCGATCCAAGGGTATGGCCCCGCTCAACACTGCCCTTTATCACACACCATTCCGTATGCGCTGTGGTGATAACTGATTGCGCCTTTGCTGTGTCCTCAGCAGGGAAAGTAAGCATGCTTTTGGAAGAGTAAAAGGTCACTAGTAACCAGAAAGAGAATGCAACCACAGGCGACGGCAACACTTTGCCCTCTGCCTCTCTGTCCAGACTTAGGGCTAGACTCGTGTTAGTTTTCACAACTGGGCTGGAGGGAAGGGGGTGGGGTCTTACCCGGAAGGAGGGCCTTGGCTCTTGCTTCCAGCACTATCCAAGGGCACAGGGCTCAAAGGCATCAAGCCAGGATTTAAACTGCTTCCAAGTTTTGGCCCATTTGTAAGAACGCTCTTAACGCCTGGGAGCCTTGGTTTCCCCCTGCAGAAGGAAACTAATAACACTTACCCTGCTTATCTGCAGACTGCCTGGGAGAGAAATCATTGTGTTAGTGAAGGTCAGAGTGTTTTGTGTTCATTCAAGCAAACATTTGCTGAAGGCCCACTCTGTGCATGGATTAACAGCTCTTATCTTTGCAGGGATCACGACTTTGCAAACCGTAAATTATGAAGCCCTAAACAAAGGCAAAGTTTTAAAACGTATACATTTGAATTCATTTTGCATGTGCAGGATTGGGAGAATTCCTGTCCAGCCAAGGGTACCCAGGTGAACTATTCTCAAACCCCGCCTTTTGGGGGGCAGGAGGCTTGATCCCAGGACCTTAAGATCACAGTCTGAGCTAAAGGCATACGCTTAACTGACTGAGCCACTCAGGCACCCCACAAACCCCCTTTTTACTTGTTGCTCATCGTGTTATGCTCCTCTTGCTGTCTCCCCTTTCTCCCCCATCCCCAGCTCTTTTATCTTCTCTCTCCTTTGCAGCATTTTTAGCCCCGCTCAACACTGCCCTTTATCACACACCATTACAACAGCCCTTTAAAATAAACCTGTTAAAGCATAGCATGCGTACAGAAAAAAGGAGAAACCGTAAGTCATATGGCTTAATGCATTATCAAAAAAGGATGCAGCTAAGTGGACCAAGGAATCCAGCAGCTACCAACAACCCGAGTGGCTGTCCATCACACCCCTCCAGCACTCTCCTCCTTTTGCCCTCAGAGTCACCACGCCCCTCATTTCTAACACAGGTTTGTTTTCAGGTATGTTTTTAAGCTTTCTCTGTGGGGACTCAAGTGCTGTGTTTTCTTTTGTGTCTTGCTTATTTCACGCATCTTTGTGGCAATGACCCATGGAGTTGAGTGTAGCTGAGTCTGCCCAGTGTCATTACTCTACAGTGTTATGTGAATGTACCTGCCCTTCCTTATCCCACTGTGGATAGACATTCATACTGTTCTAGCCAGTTGGAGGCTGTTATGAGTAAAGCTGCTATAAACATTCTTGTATATGTTAAAAAAAAAAACAAACCGAACAGATATGCTGAGTTATAATTGGTATAACTTACCAACAAACTGCACATATCTTAAGTGTACAGTGACACATGACCAGCTCATTCTGGAAGGATGAGGAGTGTGGCTGGGGAGGCAGAGGGTGAGGAAACTGGACATCACCCCGATGTGGTTTAGGTTCACAGTTCTCACCTGCATGTGATAGAGAAGACTCAGGCTATGAAGGGCAATGACGATGGCTCTGTCACCTAGTTGCACCAAGACCTTAGGCAGGCCATCAACTCTGAGTCTCTAAATCGGCCCCTTTAGTGGGGAGATGGGCTGCTTGATGATTGAGGACCCAAGTTCAAGGTATCAACCTGGCCCAAAGGGAGCCCTTGATGAATGCTTTGGGCTGCTTCTCCTTGGGGCTCCCCTTTGGTAAAAATCAAATTTGTATGGATGGTTTTAACTCATATAGTAGGCACTCAAAAATACAGAATGGACAGACGATGGATGGATGGATGGATAGAAGGATGGATAGAAGGATGGATGGATGGATAGAAGGTTGGATGGATGGGTAGAAGGATGGATGGATGGATGGATGGATGGATGGATGGATGGGTAGGTGAATGAATGAAGGATGGTGGATGCATAGATGGGGGAATGGATGGACAGAAAGAAGGATGGATGGTTGGATGGGTGTTTGATGAGTACAGATGGCTGAAAGTAGCAATGAAAGAGTATAGGTTGTGAAAAGCAAGGCATAAGTGCATGAATTCCTTTTCCTCCAATGAAAATGTGGGTTCCTTCTTGGTCCTTTATGCAATGTGCTCATTACAAACCCTCACGATGTTCTTGCCATCGGGAATGTGTTTGAAAAGTGCGGTCCTATCCTTTTCAGTCCCTTTGCAGGTAGATGCTGGTAGTGGGGCATAGTCATGAAGGGAGGAGCCAAGTGTGTGAGGCTTGGGCATGCCTGGTCCAATGGAACAGGGGAAGGCTTACCACAACTTCTGTGAACTTGGGGAAAGCGTTTGGTTTCTCTGGGCCTCAGCTGTTGCATCTTGAAAATGGATGATCAGATCTGCCTGGCAGGGTATATTTTGTGGGATATTAAAGTCTGCTTAGGCTGCCATAACAAAATACCATATGCTAGCTGGCTTAAACAACAGAAACTCATTTCTCACCATGCTGGAGGCTGGAAGTACAAGATCAAGGCCAATTTGGTGTCTGGGGAGAGATTTCTTCCTGGCTTGCAGATGGGTGCCTTCTTGCCGTGTCCTCCGATGACAGAGAAAAAGGTATGTGTCTCTCTCTTCTCAACAGGTCACAGTGTTATCAGATTAGGCCTCCACCCTTATGACCTTACATAACTTTTTTTTTTTTTTTTTAAACCTTCTTGAAGCCCCTATCTCCAGATGTATTTGGGGTTAGGACTTCTGCCTATAAATTTCAGAGCAGACAAAATTCAAATTACTGCACAGGGAATGAATGGGATCACTGATACAAATATGCTTCATGAACTATGAAGGGCTATATCCATTTGGATGGTGGTCTGAGAGTCCTGGGTGTGTTTGACAAACCATGATGAGCACTGAGTAGCCAGAGCTGAGTGAGCGATGGAAAGAGTCGAAAGAGAGCCAGAAAGATTCAGTCCGAGGAGACTACCCGCCCCATGTGCTCGATGAGGGCGGGCGGGCACAGCGGGAGGAGCAGGCGAAGATTTTATGTATTCACTGAAGATCTGTGCTCATCTCCAGGAACACCTGTGGGAGCCAGGGCTCATCTGCTCCAGAACTCCTTCCAATATTTTTGTTACTCCAGACATCTCCTCCTGTGAAGCTATGGTTAATGGCTGCTGGTAGAAAAAAAATGTTCCTAGTAGAGTATGTAAATGAGATCGCATCCATGCATTATTAAAAGAGTAAATCCATAGCCAGAAGCAGATGTGTGTGAAGCAAGGTTAATTCAACGTAACACCTTTACGCACCAGTAGGACTAAAAGCTCCTTGAGTTCAGGAGTCAGGTTTGGGATGCTTCTATGTCAGCTGTAGCTTCTAACGTAGTTCCTAGGACAGTAGAGGCTCTGAAAATACGTTTGCTGAGAAATAAAATCTCTCTAAAAGACGTATATTGGGAAGGCAAAGAAAGAAGAGGAGATTGTCTTGGTTTGCAGCACCAAGTCCTACTAAAGGGCAGGTGTGGGGTCTGGCATCAGCTCCCATGGAGGCGGAGTGGGCTGCGTGCTCCTGTGGCCCTGGGAGCTCTCTCAGGTCAGAATATCTTCACTTCTAATGACAGAGATTCTACCACTGGGACTTCCTTCCTTCCATTCATCCATCCACCTCCCTCTCTCCCTCCCTTCTTTCTTTCCTCCCTTCCTCTTCCCTCCTTCCTTTGTTCCTTCTTTCCTTTTCTTTCTTTCTTTTTTTCAGATTTTATTTATTTCAGAGAGAGAGTGTGAGTGGGGTGGGGAGGGATGAGGAGGGAGAAGCAGAGTCCCTGCTGAGCAGGGAGCCCAATGCAGGACTCTATCCCAGGACCCTGGGATCATGACCCAGGCCAAAAGCAGACACTTAACGGACTGAGCCACCCAGGAGGCTTTATTCCTTTGCATTTCTCTCTTTCTTCCATTTTGAAAGGTAACACCCTCAGGCGCACGAAATTCAGCATCAGTGACTCTGCTTCATTATTTCCAGGCTGTGTCAGCTCACTTCTCTCTCAGCCTCATTTCGTCATCTGTAAAGCGGAGGATGACAGCAATATTTTTTGCCTCCCTGGGCTGATCGGGATGGCCCATGGATGTAAAACAATGACTGTGCAGGAGGCTAGTTATTATTATTCCCACTTTAAAGGTGAATATGTGACTTGAGGAGACAGGGTCCTGTGCAGAAACTTCCAGCCGTTTTTAAGAATCTAATCCGCTTGCGGTGGGTGGGGCGCTGTCCTAGGTGCTGGGACACCTCCCTGGGTAAAAGAGAGAAGGCTCAGTGGAGAAGGAGGTGCATAAACACATCAGTGAGACAATGGTGGCCATGCAAATGATACAGCTAGAGGCACAAACTCAAGACTCAGCTCTCCCCTGTGTGGAAGTCGGGTACGGCCGCAGCCCTCAAGGAACTTGCAGTATGCCTAAGGAATCACATGTGAGCAGATCGAAAGTGGCACTGGCTCTTGGGGTCCCTAGAGAATCGCAAAAGCACATGGACCCCGGTTGGTCCAGGAGGGAAAGGCGGAGTCTTACTACAGGACTTCGGGAAGCTTTCTTGAAAGGGGTGGATTCCACATGGATGGGGGGAAGGAAAACCCACCCCTTAAAATCCAGAGCAGTGACAGCAACAGACCCATGGCCTTTGAACCAGGCAAGGGTATCTGAAAAGATGCTTGCGAATTTCAATGAATGGGAAAGTGTAGAATGCTTCAACGAATTCCTTCAGGTAGTCGCTGATTGCAGGGGGTGGGCATTGGGACATTTGGGGTTGGGGGCAAACTTTTATACATAGACACGTGGGTGTGTTTAAATGAAAGAGAACAGCCGCAGGCCACTGCTGGCCAGGTGCAGGTCTCTGGGAACCAGTCTCGTGCTGTTGACGTGAAAGCCTTCAGGAATTGACTCATCCCTGAGCCTTTTCCCATCTGGGTCTCTGTCCCAGGGAGGCCACCAGCTCAGGGCGTGACCCCGCACACAAAGCTCTCCCTGTCTCCACCCCCCTTTCCCGTGTGCTCTGGGAGGCCCCCCATCCACCTCTGGCATCCGGGGAGGACTCGTCTGGGAACCGCAGGAGCCATGGGGAGACGAACAAGCACATTTTATTTAGTTCAAAGAAACAACCAAATTAATTAAAAGAACCACTTTTATTGAGTTAGCGGTGAGTGGAGAAACAACGAAATGAGTGTTTTTGGAAACCTTTCCAGCTTAAGTTGAAAACAAACCCAAGATAACAATGAGCCTCCCCGTGTTCCAGCGCAGTCTCTGCGGGAATGAGAACGCCTCGGTGTGGAGGGCCGTTCCCTCCAGCCCCCAACCATTTCCAAGGCAGAGCACGGATCATCTATGCGGGCCCAGCCTGACTCCTGCTCCCCAACCCGCCAGACATTTACAGAAGCTAAATTAACTTCATGCACGGCTAGCGGCTGCACCTTCCAGCTGCCGCGGGGCTCCTGGTTCTCATTAAGACTTCAGGGCAGGTGTGCCGCTACTGGGAATACACACCTTGACATGGAGTCCAGGGGTGAAGGTGGCTGAGGGAGGGATCGCCTTCCACAGTCTCTGCAGCAAATACTCTGAAGCTGCTGTGGCGAAACTCCAAATCCGGTAAGCGCCCGAGGACAGTGGGGGCGGCCACAAACAGGTACTGCTTGCTAAGCCCCTTCTGCACACTGAGCTCTTGCTAACCCTCAGAATTCTGGGAGATCTCACCCACCATGCCCATTTCGTGGATGGGAAAACCGAGGCTGAGACGTGAAGCCTCTTTGACAATGTCGGACAGCTGGAACGCCAGACAGGATCCTGGGAGAGATCGCGTCAGCACTTTCTGCTTATCCCTCTTTGTGTTCCCTCAGAACCCTTTGTGCACACACAGTCTCATTTGTTCCTTGTGCCATTTTGCCAGCAGGCAGGAGGACAACATTTGTATCCCTGTGTTTATGGATGAGGTCCCAAGAGGCGAAATGCCCAAGGCCAGTGGCTAAAGGATTAGCAAATCTGGTCTAAAACTCAAGTCCGACTCCTCAACTCCTTCAAAGGGTCTCAGAATAAAGTGGGGAATAAGGAGTATTTAATAAAAATTAATTTTTTTTTTCCTTCAGCATGAATGTTTAGGACTGGAACGAACCTTATGGATAATCCAAAGCAGGAGTGGGCAGGAAGGCCATCTGAGATGTGAAGAGGGACCAAGTGGACCCAGGGTCTCCCTGAACATTTTTGCAAGTTTGAGTGTGAACCTGTGTAAGGGTGCCTCACCCGGTGACAGGCACGTCCCCCAGGCAGTACATCCGCGATGGGGGGGCTGACACTTGTGCCTGGGGATGTCTGGGTATCCAACACAGCCTTGGCACACAGCAGGTGTCCCGTGCATGGCGGTGATATTAATCAGATTCTTAAAAAGTTCCGTGATGCCATAAATATCTGAGTGCATGTAAGGCAGCGGTGGATCTCAGAAGCCAGCCCTTCAGCCTTCTTACCCTCCAGAGACAGACCCAGAGGCCCAGAGCACACAAGGTGCTAGCCTTGGGTGCACTTGAGCAGGGCAGGTCTGGGAGCTGGGTCTTAGTCCCTGCAGGGACACCCCCTGCCCACAGCGTCCCAGGGCCTCCTGCAGTGAGAAAAAATTGCTGTGCTCCAGAGGCCCCGGGACCCACAGGCCAGCCAGCTTGGAATGGCTTGCATTCAGCAAATCACTCTCCTCTGTGCAAAGGAAAGGTGCTAAAGCGCTTGAGAAGAGAGATTCTCTTAAGTAGGTTAAACACTCCCCCACTCCCCAGCCTCATTTTCACTATTCATTTGCTCAGCAGACTGTGGCTTCCCAGGTAGTACTCGGGTACCTGCAGCCCTAGCCAGGTGTGAATGACTCTAAGCCAGAAAATATTGGGGTCGGGAATCAAGCTTGTGCTCTATGGAGAAGGCACTGTCAGGGTCCAGGTGGGCCAGGCTTGCACGGTGTGCATCCCCCACCCTGGCCAGGTTTTGAGCTGTCTTGGGGGGGTATGGGGGGTCACCTCAGGTCCAGGCTGCTAGGAAACAGGCAGTGGAAGCCTAGAGCAGAATTTCTGGGAAACAAAGAGTTCTTCTCCCCACTCCAACCATTTCTCTTCTGTCTGAGCCTTAATGAGCTTTTAGCACCAGGAGGGATAGCAGACAGAACAAAAACAGCCCAAAGTTGCTAATGGGATGGACAGTGTGCATGTTGCAGGAATCCCTTCCCCTGGGGCCACCATCCTGTTTGTGGTCTGCCTAAAGGCGAGGGAGGGCAAGGAAAAAAACAAGGACCTTTATAAGGGGGGAATGCTGTTTAAACCATTTGTGCAAGTATTGAAGATCCTGAATTAACCCTTTTGGCCTCATTATTTGCTAAGTAGTGCCGGGATTCATATCCCCACAATTGCTGGGAATAGGAGGGCTTTGAGGCTGTTTCTGTAAGGGGAGTCTCTGGCCCTTCGCTCTGCCGTGAAGTCGAAGGAAACAGCTAGTGGGTGCTAGGAAACTCAGTCCTGCTGGACCTCCAGCTCCTTACGTATCATGGTCAGGTTTCTAGAGGCCTGTTTCAAAGGTGACTTACAGCTTAAGAGGAAAGCAGGCCTGGGTTCAAATCCTGCATGCACTAAGTGAATCACTTTCTCTCTGCCTTAGTTTCCCTAGCTGTAGAATGAGGGGAGTAGCACCTGCCCCATAGGCTTTACTGAAGATTCAGTGAGATAATATCTATATGCTGGAGGGATAAAATAAATGACATTGACCTGTGTTTGAGGTCTTCCATCCTCCCTGGGCCCATCTGCCCATATCTACTGACTAAAGAAATTGTTTCTGGAATCTACTAGCTCATATCCTGAGCGTTCGCAGCCGTTCAGAGTCAGAATCTAGAGGAGAGAGAGAACACGCACGTGCTGCAGATAGTGTGGGGGTTTACATCCCAAGGAGCCAAGAATGACTTAGGAGAGAGAAAATTAGAAGCAGAAGGAAAAGGGGGCAAGCATAGAAGAGAAGGGTGCAGTTGGGAATAGGTCGACTTCGGGCTGAGGAGTCAACAGGAGCATATATAGAAAGGCTGTGGGAAGCTTGGAGGTGTGACCCACGGGGCAAGGGGAGTGTAGAAAGAGGTGTTTAACAAGAGTTACAGGGTATTAATGAACCACTTCTCTTCATATCAAGATATCAGTTAAGATTGTAATTGGTTTTCAACTCTGTTGCCTGCCAGGCTGTGTTTTCTTCTATGGGGACCAGACCAGACTATGTGGGGCTCCAGATTATATTTGGGTTACAGTTGAAGTGTCTAGCAGAGTGCTTGGCACAAAGAAGATGCTAAATAAAGTGTAGTTATTAAAAGATGTAGAGAATCTCAAGGGTGAATGGTCTATATCATGGCAACCAACTGTTTTTGTTTTCTAGTAATATTTCATTTAAGGAATGTTCTTGACTCGGAGTAGGTTGTGTAGGTGGGGCAGGAGGAGATCCCTAAATGTAAGGCATTTGTGTCCAAAACCCTGCCACGGATGTGACCAGGGCTGGAGTGGCAATGAGAGGGAGCAGGTCTGTTGTCATTAATGTCTTGGCTGAAATTGAAGAGAATGTGGGAAATTTTGACATGCAGAAAGAAGCAACCAGCCAAAATCAGGTTTGGGTCATTCACAGCAGATACCAACCAGAGGTAGAGACAAGTCTTAGCTACAGTGCCTTGGGAGAGTGGTCCTCCAGCCGACTGGCATATTAGAAACACTTGGGGGGCTTTAAAGATATTAACACATGGCCTCACTGCCTATCAGCTGGGTTAGACTTTCTGAGGCTGGACCTAGGCATCAGTATTTTTAAGAGTCTCCTTGAGTAACCTCATGCTGTGAATCTCTGCACTAAGGTGTTACAAACTCAATTCTGATCCCATCTGCTGACATCCCAGGGTTCTAAGCCAGATTTAGAGGAAGAGAGAGAGACATGTAGGAGGAGCAGGGGCTTTAAGGCTGCAAGAGTTTGCTCTCTCTCAGGTGGCTTCTGTGTCCATCGCTTCAGAAGGACCTAACCAGTTCGTGGCAAGATTCAACTCAGGGGAAAGGGACTGGCAAGGATGAGATTAGGGGGCAGGGCCTCACTGTGTGTCTAGGTACGATGCTGCTAGATGCGAGTCTAGAGCAGAAGCCTTCTAGACTAGTGACAGACTAGTCACCAACAAGGTAGACATTTCTTGGAGTGGTTGAAGTCTAGTACTTCTACAAGACTGCAGGGCCCAGGGCGATGGCGATGGCAATGGGGGTGAGGGTGATGGGTGTAGGTGGTGGGATGGAGGGGATATGGCAGATGAAGGGGTGAAGGTGATGGGGTGGAGGCAATGGGGGTGAAGACAGTGGGGTGGGGTGGAGCTGATGTGGTGAGGTGATGGGTGAAGATGATGGGTGGGGTGCCGGGGTAAAGGTGATGGGGGGTCACTGACGGCCATGATGGGGGTGATGATGGCGGTGGGGTGATGATGAAGATGGTGGAATGTGGTAGGAAGTGGTGGAAGCGGTGTCAATACTGGTGAGCGTGTGGGCACTAATGGGTGGGAGTGATGGTGATAATGGCATGATCCCCATCAGGGTGATGGGTGTCCCAAGCGATAGTGATTTGGTGGTGATGGTATTGGAAACAATGTTTGTACCTGTACTCATTTCCGTTGCTGCATAACTAGTTACTGCAGACTTAGCAATTTAACATAATACCCATGTGAGTTACTGTGGGTCAGGAATCTGGGAGAGCCCCATTGTGCCTTCCACTAAGTGCCTGACAATGCTGAGACCTAGGTGCTGGCCAGGCTCCCTTCCTTTATGAGGGCTCCTGGAGAGAATCTGTGTCTGAGCTCCACTGGCTTGTTGGCCAAATTCAGGTCCTTCAGGTTGTAGGGGCTGTGCTCCGGTTTCCTGTTGGCCATCAGCCTGGGCTGCTCTTTGTTCCCAGAGGCGTCAAGCACCTCTTCTCCCGATTTCCATGTCATCCCCTTGAGCAGTGACGGGTTTAGTTCCTCTCGTGACTCCCATCTCTCTGACTTTTCTGCCTGCTGCCTCTCTCTGACTCCAGCTGGAGGAAGTTCTCTGCTTTTCAGTGCACAGAGGCTGAGAGTGGGTACACTTGGATAGTCCAGGATACTCCTCCCTGTTTTGAGGTCTGTAACCCTCATGACATCAGCACATAACATGCTCATGGGTTCCAGGGACGTGGGCATGGACATCTTTGGGGAGATGGGGAATGTTCTGTAGCTGGTGGTGATGGTGTTGTAGGAACCCTTCTCACTCTGACAAAGATGTCCCCCCCCCACAACCCTGGCACCAGAGCAGGTTCTCTTTGGCTCAGAGGCTGGGCAGGATGGAGTTCCAGGTGGTGCAGTACTAGAGGAAATGTCTGGCTAGAGCACTGGGCTGTGGGGGGCAGGGAAGCTGTGTGGGAAGGGATGAGGAAGGCGGCCGTATTTGTGACGTTGGTCAGTCCTCTCCCCCTTGACCACCACCGAGGTCGTCTTTTACATATCTCTCATCCCTTCCCCTAAACAATTTTGTAAGCTCCTGAGGGCAGAGCTGTTCTCACTCTGTCCTTCCTTACAGCTTTGAGCACAGAGCTGGCTCTTAGGTCAGAGGAGAGGAGGGGGACGTGATGGTTGTTGAGTGCACACGACCCGCGGGCTGCAAAGCTCATTCAAGAACCAGCCTGGTTTCTGTTCTGCGGCTGTGCGCTGGCTTCCCCTGTAGGTGCTCAGTGGAGTCCAGTCACCAGGTGACGGATGGAGAACAGGGAGAGGGTGCCCAGAGTGCTCCCCAACCTCGTGGCATTTCCTAGTGCTGATCTGGGGCCCCGAGACTTCGGGAAAGTAGGCTATTGACTACAAGACTGCTCCGTTCCTCAGTAAGCACGTCTATAAGCGCATTTTAGGGCTGTTTCAGGTAGATTTTTCTCCAGATTTAATACGTGAACCAAACATTGTGTTTGGCTGTGGGTGCTGTACTGGGAGAGAGATGGGGGGGAGGCCCAATCAGTCACTGTGACTCCCGTGGCAGGTTCTGTGTATGAGATCCTACCTCTGGTAGCTGCCACTCAGATGGCTGGCTGGCCCTCATCCCCATCCCCAGAGGGCATGTAGAGTTGCTCATTACTCTGGAAGGCTCTGGTGTCCCTCCCAAGCTGCAGGTCATGACTACCGCCTCCCCCAAGCCCAAGTCTGTCAGACTCGCCTCCCCACCACTATTGCCTTCAGAGAGAACTCATAGAAACCTGACCCATCACAGCTAAAAGATAGTTTTTCTTTTCTTTTTTAGGTAATATTTAAAAATTTGTTTAAAATTATTATTATTATTACTTTAAGGCTAGAGCCTATTGTTAAAAATAGTGTGACATGGTGGAAGGTGTATTTCAGTCAAGTTGTTAAAAAAGAAAAGATACCAACACAGGAGCGGTTGGAATGGAAGCAGTTCTGATTGCCACCCCCAGGCTTTGGGGTCTGACTGGCCCCCATTCTGTTACTAAGGAAACTGAGACCCAGAGGTGGCAGGCGGGGTTCCCAAAGTCATGGGATCAGACAGAGACAGAACCTGGACCAGAAGGCTTATCTCCTGACTCCTGGTGTCTTGCTCTTTCCCTTAAGCCAGATGACTTCCTTCAGAAGTAGGGCAGACAGGTGGGTATTTGAACCTGGAGAAATCTGGGGAGGAAAGGAGGCAAAGAGATGGAATGTTGACAACTTGTGGCCTTGGGGATTTCTCATGGGGTGCTCCATGGAAGCCTGAGAACCCTGAGCGTGTGTAGGGATTCTGGGCAATCAGGGTGGGAGAGGGCAGGCAGTGAGGAGTTCTCTAGAAGCTACATCCCTATGGCCTACCTCACTCATCACAGAGCCTAGCTCAGCCACAGCCCTAAAGCGACCCCCTGGACAGGGGCCCCCAGGGTGGGTTGACCTGGAGTTGGTAATACCTGAAGCAGTTAGAACAAAGAGGCTGCCAGGGGACTGCCACCACAAGCAGGGGGAGCAGGACAGAGAGAAGCAGGCTCTCCACTGAGCAGGGACCCCCCCACACCCCTGACGTGGGGCTCCCTGAGACCCTGAGATCATGACCTAAGCCGAAGGCAGCTGCTAAATGGACTGAGCCACCGGGGTGCCCTCGAGGTGGTTTTCTAACACAGCAATACATGAGGTACATTTCCAGTTTTCCTTTTCTTCTAATAAACGAGCGTGTTAAACTTCCTGGTAAGTGTCTCGGGCTCTGTAAATTTAGAAAAGCATTTGTGAATTTTGTGTACCTATGGTCCATTCTTCCATGTGTGTAAGTAAGTAATACATAGGCATGGCACACGTATTCAAACACTCAGGAAGATAGAAAACAAAAGGCAACATTATCTTCTACACCTGGATCCCCAGTGCATTTCTTCAAAGGTAAACACTATTAGCAGTTTCTTCTGGATCCTTCCAGTAAAGGTAGATTATGCTATACTAAAGGTTGATATGCTTGCATATCTACAGCTATGATAATATCTATGACTATCTCCTTATTTACAGCAACTCTGTCATTGGCGCTGGTTTGCTCTTTGGTGCTTTTTTTTTTTCCCCTGTTAATGATTTACCTCAAACCCCTTTCCATCATCTGGGACAGGATTCCTAATGTCTCGCTGTGAGGATGGATGTGTGACGGGCAGTTGTGTTGTTTTCAGTTTTGAAACAAACACGTCTTGGTCAACTCTGGCTCCTGGATAGTGTTTGCATATTCTGGATCAAAGGCCATATTCATTTTGCATGTCGACAGGCACATTTATTTTGACACTCCCCTGGGAGAAGGCTTTGTGACCCTTCCTAACAACATCTTCCTCTGCGTGCCTAAGAATGCATTACCCCATCTGAACCCCACTGTAGCGTGTGAATTGCTCATCTTTCTGTTTTCTGGAAGGAGAATCTGAACCTTAGAGATTAGGGAGCCTCTGCCCAAGGTCATACAACTAGTAAAAGGTTTTGTTTCCTTTGAAATTTTTTTTCTCTCTCTCTCTCTTTTTTAAGTGAAAAGCATTAACCTTCCACAGGGATCTAAGAGGCCAGCCAAACCCAAACCAAAGACAGACTAAAGCAAATCTCCTTACAAAAAGAGGGCAGAATTATCAGTGTCTCATCTATTTATTCCTTTGTGATCATGGAGGGACAGCTGATCTCTCTAGATCTTGAGATTCAGAAGATATGAAGATGTGGGTTCCTTGCAGGCAGGTGGGAACAGCTCCGAGAGGTGGGGAGAGGAAGCTTCACGGGGGAGCCCCACCCTGAGGCCCCAGGAGGCAGAATGAACCATGCAGAGCTGGCCACATCCCCCTACCATCCCCCCCTGCCCACACCCCTCCCACTCCCTGCCAGCTGCAGGGTGTTCTGGGCCTGGACTCCAGTCTGGGGCTGTGGGAGATGTGCCCTCTGAGCCACGTGGCTGTGAGCTCAGGCCCCGCCAGGACGGCCTGGGACCGCTGCAGGGGACCATGAGGAAGGTCTAACCTGGGGTCTCTGCCCGGGCATCTTAGGAGTCAGAGCCCTTCTGTCACCCCAGTGCAGCCCCAGATTTAACCGGGCAAAGAAGAGCAGCGGTGTTATCTACAAGGGGATCCAGGTGGAAGGATGTGGGGAGGAGGGCACTTGTAATTGTGGGGACCTACTTTGTGCCAAGCGTTCCACATGGCATGCCCCCTTCAAGCTTGGCATCAGGCACAAGGGAGTGTTATTGTTCTGTTTCAGAGATAAGGCAGCTGAGGCTCAAGAGACTTGTTTTTAGAATTGGGGCTCCAGATGGGGACCCGACTGGCAATGAGGGTGATGTGTTATCAGCTTGGGCTGCCCTAACAGATACCAGAGACTGGGAGGTTGAAGCAGCAGACCCTGATGTTTCACCGTCCTGGAGGCTGGGAGGTCCAAGATCAAGGTGTCTGCAGAACCAGTGTCTGGCGAGGGCCTGCTTCCTGGCTTCTTGATGGCCACTTTCTCACTGAGAGAGAGGGAGAGAGATCCTGTCTTCCTACAAGGGCTCTAGTCCCATCCTGAAGGCTGTACCCCATGACCTGATTACCTCCCCCACCTCCAAATACCATCACCTTGGGGACTAGGCTTTCTTTTCCTTTTTTTCGTTTTAGGCTTTCAACATAGGAATTTGGGGCATACATATTCAGTCTGTAAGCAGGTTTCCTATTAACCCCCGCCTGCCTGGGTCATATTTAGTGTGTCGAGCCCAGCAGGACTGAGCCAGCACCTGGGTGCCGTCAGGCTGAGACCGGAAGCCAGAGGAAGCCTGTGAAAAGGAGCCCATATATAGGGTATCTTTCCTTGCTTTACCCGCTGCCCTGCGTTCTGCTCAGGCAGGTCACACAGCATATCCAGTGTCTCCAGCTCTGAGCAGTGGAGGCTAAGCTTGAATCTGAAGTCCACAAACTTTCTGCCCCATGAGGTAGGCAGAATGGCAGAATGGAAATGATTTTCACTGCCCCATCAAGCTGCTCTAGGGTGCCAGGAATGAACCAAGACCAGGGTCGGGGAAGTGCGTGGGGGGGGGGGGGTGCAGAGAAGAGAAAGGCAGAGGTCCTTAAGGAAGCTGACTCTCATCTTTGGCGTGGTGGCTGTCCCAGCGCCTTACAGCTGGAGAGACTGACATTCTCTCTGCTTTGAAACCGCCTGGGGTCTCTCTGGCAGTAATGTACTCAGCTCCTCTTCTTCATCAGGGCAGCAAGAGCCCCTCTCCCCTGGAGGAGTTCTGATACCTGGGAGTGAGCCACAGAATTGGGAGCTCCCTGCCTAGAGAGAGCAGGCAGGCCGGATGGGACCCAGAAGCTGGGGGCGGGAAGGTGTGGAGGCATCCCTTCTGCCCCAGGGGCTCTGGTGTGGGTAGGCCTCTTCAAATCCTGCCTCTACCACTTTATCCACACGACCTTGCAAGTGACTCGCCTTCTGGGAGCCCTGGTTTCCTCTGCTCCCATAAAGATGTCTGTTTATGCAGTGTGACTGGCACAGAAGAGGCCCTTGGTGGCTTCTGTTCCTGGCCGCTGAGCCTCGGGAGCTCCCTCTTCTTGTCTCAGAACAGCTCTCAGTTCACGGTCACACCCCTTCCTGCATCTACGCACCGGCACCACGCGAGGCACTGAGGCCCGAGTGATGATTCAAACAGACAAGGCCTCTCCCCTCTGGGATCTTACTGACATTGAACTGTAAGTACAAGGGTGGTGATTTACCAAGGTGACTGTTAGGAACTGTAAGAGCACACAGTGTGGCCCGGAGCTGCCTGGGCTGGGGGCTGGCACGGGTCCTGCAGGAGGACCTGGAAGGGGTGAGCCTGGGAGGCAGAGCCTCTGGGCTCTGCAGTCTGTGTTACACGGAGCCCTTAGGCCAGCTCTCTCTCTTCCTTCCCACACACCTGTCCCCGGGGGACAGCCTCTCTTCCTAGCTCCCTGTGGACCCGGAGAGCCTCAGATAATCTTTCCCTCTGGTTGTCCCCAGGATTCCGCTGCCAGTTTTCTGTCCCTTCTCCTTTCGCCTAGCGCTCCCAAGCACATCTGACTCTGTGAAAGCAGCCTTCTCCGTCTCCATCAGGACCTCTGCCCCAGGCCATATGATTAGCTGTTTCAGGGAGGCTAGCCCGTCTCCCTGCTTCCTGAAGCAGGAGGACTGCCTCCCTCATTTGCCTAGCCAGGTGGGGAGAGTCAAGATGGGGGGGGGGGCGCGGGGGGCGGCGAGGATTGCCCTGGGAAAAATGATGCTTTCAGTTGTCATGGTAACTGTTGCTAGGTGTCACCAGGAACCCGCACTAGACATTGACCTTCCCAGTAAAAAGGCAGGGCTCTTAGCAGGACCTGAACTCTTGCCCTGGGCTGAGTTAGTCGGCTTCAGTCATTCATTCATGCATACATTCATTCAGTCAACATCTGTGTCTCGCCTGCTATGTATGGGGACGGTTGCGAGTCTCTGAGAATTCAGAAATAAATCAGTGTCTGTCCTCAAGGAGCTCAGCCTAGTGGAGGAGGAAAAAGGCAAATATAGGGTGGTATGGGGCTGTGTAAGGACTGTGCTGAGTACATCCACGGGGTACGAGGAGAGCAGGGCAGGGACGCCTAGCTCTGCCTGAAGGCTAAGAGGGCTCATCCGGGAGCACTTCCAAGACTAGGGGGGTGACGCTGGTGCCAGTAACAAGGCAAAGCTGCTTTCCGGATCTTCTCAGTCCACTTGTGGGAGATGCACGTGGAACTTGGGGGGTACACAGAGACATCTCCGCAGTATTGGGTATGTGTGAAGGAAGGGCAAGGGAGAATGCCGGCCAGTTAAGTGGAGGGCGGATTACAACACGTCTAAAACACAGGTCCTGGGTCCTTCCAAGGAAGAGGGGCCGTGGGAATCAGAGCATGGGAAGGGCGGGGGATAGCGGGAGCCCCCTACTGACTCTAGAAACGGGCCACAGCGGATGGCCGGGGCCTGGAGGGTATCCTGGGTGATGAGATCAGGCTTTTGTGGCCATTGGAATCCAGTGGGTTGAGGAAATGAGAAGGAAGTCTAGACTGACTTCCAGACCCCTGGCTTGGGGCCAGGTGGGGCTGGTGGTTCAATCAGCTGGAACAGGGGACCAGGGAGATGGTGATTCTGCAGGATGCTGGCAGCACACATAAGGGAAGAGGCCTAGGGGGCCGCTGTTGACCTGGGCTGGCAGACGCGAGGCCCAGGGGTACGTGTGGGCTGAGGCAGGACCGTGGGCCGCAGGGCATCTAGAGGGTCAGCACGAAGGCCGAGAAGGAGCACTTGGGGGGACTGACCGAGTGAGTGGTTCACAGCGGGCAGGCGGGAGTGAGCCGTGGGGACAGATGCTACGGGGCTGGTCATGTGAGGACTACAAAGCGCGCGTTCGATTTGGCAATTAGAGAGCCACGGGGTCACTCTGCCGGGCAGGTTTCCATGGAGCAGCTGAGGCAGAGGGCTGGGACAGAGGCACACGGGGAACTTCTCACTCCAGGAGCTTAGCCTGCCAGAGAAGGAGACACGGGTGAGGGGTGAGGGCCGGCCATGAGGATTTCTGACCTGTGGGGCGTGCCAGTGCGTTTGTGGGGGGTAGAGAAGAGGCCCCGCACCTGCACAGGGCTGCGGATGGAGGTGGAGAAGGGACCGTGTTACCAGTGACCCAGCAGTGCGGCCGTGGAGCTACCTGGCAGGTAGAGTGTAGTTCTTGCCTTTGGGAATGATCTGGGGCTGAAGTCTGGTCCGTAGGAGGGAGGAGGCGATGGGTATGAAAGCAGAAGGGGCTCTGGTGTGTGTGTGTGTGTGTGTGTGTGTGTGTGTGTGTGCACGCGAGGCTGTCTGTGTTTGAATGGGGACATTCAGACATATTCTATGTCCAGGTCTTGGTGGGGTTTTGGAGCCTGGAGTGTTTTGTTGGTAAAAAGTTCAGGTTTTGTCAGCACATGAGTGAAATGGCTCATGTGGAATGGTGTGTATTTGTGTGTTGTAGGGTGTGTGTGTGTGTTTATGCTTGGCTCTGAGGGGGATGTGTTCATATGTCTCTGTATGTCATGCAGGTCTGCGTCTGTTTATATGTGAGGAGATGCACATGTGTGTGTTTGTGTGTGTTTGTGCATGTGTGTATGTATATAGATCTGTATATGTATTTGTGTGTAGGTCTGTGTATGACTGTGGGGGGTGTATCTGTGGGTCTGTAGGAGTGTGTGTGTATATCTGCATGTCTCTTCTCTGTGTAGGGGTGTCTGTGTGTGTACTCTTGTATATGTATGTTTGTATGTGAGCTTGTGCGTTTCTCTGTGGTATGTCTATATGCCTCTGTCTCTATGTGTGTTTGAGTGCGTTTGTATGTGCTGAAGTGAGATCATGGAGCATGTGTCAGGGTTCAGAAGACACTGGGCTATCATCCAGGCCCATATTATCCCGTTTATGCTGAAGAAGGAACAGGGACACAGAGGCACTTACTCAAGGTCACAGAGAATACCAGACAGAATCGGCTGGACCCTGGTGTCCAGGCAAACTGTGTAGGTCTTTCAGCTCCCAGGGTAGGGCTGGCCGAGGTCTCTTTGGAAGGGGAGGCCACCAGAGGCCTTGTGGCTGGCTGGTGCCATAGAATCTGGCATTTTTGTCTCTCAGAACTTGGGTTACATACAAACATGGTCTCCCAGTCTGAACCTGGAGGCTCAGGACCACATGGACCAAAGTGACCTAGGGACTCATTCTTATTTGGCCTGGACCCTGAGAAGCATCCATTCTTACTGGGGTCCCCAGAGCCCAGCCCTCTGCCCACCTGCCTGACAGCTGAGGGCTGACACACTCTTGCCTACAAGGCCTGGAAAGAGCCGGGTGCGTGGAGCTTCCCCTGCAATGTTCATGCTTAATCTCACGTGGGGCGAGCCCTGTCCACATAGCAGGGCTAGCCGGAGCTAGATGATGCTGCTGTTGCGGTTAAAATTTCATTTCTGCCTGGATGTTTCATTTTGCCATCTAATTGGGTAACAAATCAAGGTGATGTATAAGGACCCAGCCCGCATTTAGTGTGACATTCTCATCCAAAATATGAGTCCCACCCCAACCCCACCACACCACTCTCCTTGACTGCTCGGACCTCACTTGATGGCTATCCATGGATTTGGAAATATGGCTGGTGGAAATCTGGGCCCCCACCCCCCAAGTTCAGATCCTTTCCATTGACTCGGGCAAGAGCTGGTCTAAAAATCCTCAAGCCTGTTTCGTTTAGCGGGAATGCCCCCTGCTGTAATGAAGGCCAGCATGTACTTGGAATCCCTGGTGCCTTCTTTCCTCCATGCCAGCATTAGCCAGTAGAAATACAGTGAGAGCAGGATGCCTGGGTGGCTCAGTGGACTAAAGCCTCTGCCTTCAGCTCAGGTCATGATCCCAGGGTCCTGGGATCGAGCCCCGCATCGGGCTCTCTGCTCAGTGGGGAGCCTCCTTCTCTCTCTGCCTGCTGCTCCCCCTGATTGCATTCATACTCATTCTCTCTCTCTCTGTGACAAATAATAAAATCTTTAAAAATAAATATATAATGGGAGTTTCATATGTAATTTCAAATTTTCCAGTAACTGGGTTTAAAAAGGTAAAAAGGAAGAGATAAAACAAGTATTAACAAAGTATTTTGTAAATCTATCCAGAATCTTATCATTTCAGCATGTCATAAATATAAAAATAATTAATAAGATGGTTAACCTTCTTTTTTGGATGAAGTCCTGGGAACCCATTGTGTGTTTTGGATTTACAACCCTCCTCAATTCCTCAGGGACTCCCTCTGGTGCTCCCAGCCACATGCAACCCGCCTGTCCTAGATGGTTCTGAGCTGGGGGCTTGGGGCCTCTGTTTCCCCATATGTGATGTGAGGGTGATACTCCCTGTTCTTAGCCTTCCCAGGGGTGTTTTCAGGGTCTAGTGTTCCCATTTCTAGAGTTCTCATTCTGAGAAATGCTAAGACAGTTACAACACGGTAGGCTGTGCTAAATATTTGCATCTAGAAAGTCAGTGTTTCCAACACCCTAAATAGCAACATCTGTCTGTGTGCCCTTGTGTGGAAATCAGAAATCTACATGTGAGGTAAATCTGCAAAGAAGGCCTCAGGCCGAATGTTCTTCCTGCCACCTCACTCCACTGGCTACTACGGTCGGCGCTCCATCTTGGAAAAATAAGTACAAATGTTCTTGGCAAACCAAGAAGTGTAGTACCCAGGCTTGAGATAGGGAGAGCGGGGACCCTCACATCTGCTAAGAAAGCACCAAGGAGGCTGAGGGTTTGACTTGGGGAGGATCCTGAGGCCGGGTCTATGCAGGGCTCCACCCAGAATACTCCGGGGTTTCTGGGGCCCTCCAGCATGGAGACGAAGTGTGTATGTGCAGGGAGGGAAGATCTTTTCCTTGTCCCAAGAACAAATTTCTAAGTAGTTGTGGCTCCGTGTGTGTACACACACACACACACACACACAGTTAAGCTTGTTGACCTTTTTTTCTCCTTTTCGCCTACTCACGGCATCGTTATAGACCGTTGCTGGCATGTCAGTCCTTTGCAGGCGGAGATGACCCTCTTGCCCAAGAATCCCTCTAAAAGTCAGGACAGGGAAGATGAAGGAGTCTTCCCTGGGGATCGTCTTGTCCCCGCTTCAATCTTTATTCTTAATAAGCTGCAAGTCAGCACTACAGAAAGAAGAGATCTGGAATAAGGAGTCTCCAGTTGAAGGCTGGGCTTCCTAATGAATTTCTACTTTATGGTCCTTGGTTTCTCTATTCTGATACCGTGTCAGCTCCATGAGAACAGGAGTCCTGCTTAGCACACAGTGTCTGGCACTGAGTAGTGACCGTATTTGGATACTGATTAAACATTTGCATCTCTAAAATGGGATGGAGAATAATATCGGCTCTCCTCAGCTGTTCTAAGAGCCAAATGAAGAACACACACACACACACGCACGCACACCTTCCTCAGCCCTATCCATGCGTAATGGACTGGCTGTTTAGAAACTTAAATTCCGAGGAACAGGATAGTTGAAGAGACTGAACCTAGGTCAAGGCACATGGTCATGCAGAGATGGGATAAGAATTTAGGTCTTAGACCAGTCTTGCCTTTCTTCCCTTGCCTTTGAGATCAGCAGCTAGTTTCAAGTGTGTGTGTGTGTGTGTGTGTGTGTGTGTACTGGAGGAGGGCGGTGCTTCTTCCGATGTGAGACACAACAAATACATTTCACTGGGCATCTCTGTAGGAGCTATCCTGGGCAATAGTAAAGCGTGCCTGCTCCCAGAATCAGCAAACTTTTGGGGGGTGCTTTTGGCAGCCACTTGAAAAGGCACTGAAGTTCTCGTCCCATCCCTCAGACATGCACGGTTTAAGAGGAGGTCAGCATGTGGTTTCGAAACAGTCCTGAGATGATAGGGGAGAGAGGCTGGGACTCAGAAGATCTGTGCTCCTTCTAGCTCTGCCGTGATTTCTGATTGGTTTTGGGCTAGTCACTTCCCCTCTTCGGGCCTGGGATTTCTTCTCGGGGAAGGTTGAAGTTGGAGGCCAGATGATGTCTTCAGGGCCTTTGAGCATGACCTTGGGTTTAAGTGAAGGCAGCTCATCTGGCCCTTCCGAGCTCGGAACACAGCTACCTGCTTATCCTGCCAGAGGGAACCCTGCCGTGGGTTAGGCTAACAGTCCAGCGGAGTGAATTTCCGTCCACTTTTCAAGTGCACACATCTCCCCCGAGCAGGTAATTCAGTGTCAGGGAAGATGCTGAAGCTTGAGTTTGGCTGAAAGTAAGTTCAAAGGCTCCCCAGTGGCACTCTTCCTTCAACCTTAGAATTACCCTAGGCAGGTTGGTGTAGGGGAGGGCACCCCAGACGTAGGTGAGGAGCTGGGACTTGAGGACCAGTTCTGGTGCAGGCCACTCTGACGTTCCCTCTCTGGGCTTTGGTTTGTCTTCCATGAGACAATGGTCTTTGCTTTGACCTTTTCAAAGGGCCCTTAGCACGGTGGCATCACATCGCATGCCATCCCCTTCCGTCAGACAGGGTCAGACTGGGGTGGGAGGATTGGCTGGTGGCCACTTCTGTGGACAAACTGTTTACCTCTATAAAAAGTCAGCACCGAACGGTCAGGTTTTCTTAGCTGCCAGCGACAAGCAGAGACCCCTCCTGATAGAGCAGATCTCGAGCAAATATCAAGTGATTCATACATAAATTTGCCAAATGAACAAACAAACCTACAAAAACAACCAAAGG
The DNA here is from genome assembly GCF_022355385.1 of Mustela nigripes. Lineage (NCBI taxonomy): Eukaryota > Metazoa > Chordata > Mammalia > Carnivora > Mustelidae > Mustela > Mustela nigripes. Next base: position 38,227,827 of record NC_081572.1, read on the forward strand.
AAACCTCACCGAGTTCCTATTATATGCCAAGTACCATGAACTGGACCTGAATCTTCACGGGCCTGTCTTCTTCTATCTTTTAAGTCTCGGCATAGAGGTCAACCTCTCAAGGAGGGCTCCCACCTCTGAAAACCTTGAGAAGTAGGCAATAGGAGGCCCATTTTCAAGTGAGGAGCCTGGAGGTCAGAGTACCCACTTAAACTCCAATCCAATTACGTCAGTGCCTTCCTGACGCACCTCAAGTGAACCCACACACTGCGCCCCCCTCTCGCCATCGCTCCCCGCACCGGGGCCCCCGCTCAGGCTGCTCGGTGTGCTACGGCTTCCCCCCTCCGCCTCTGCCCAAGCATCCCACATGCCAAGCTCTTTCCATCCTGCAAACCTGCGTGTGCTGAGTCTCCCTCCTGGAAAGCTCTCCCCAGCCCTTCGGCTGGATGGCTCCTTCACAGCCTGAACATTGCTGTTTAAATGCCATCTCCTTGGAGAAGCCGCTTAGTTAGGGATCTCCTTCCACTAGTCTTTCTCGTGGCACCGTTTGCCTCCCTCGGAACGCAGGTCAGGATTCAAATTTCTTTTCTAGTTGCAGGCTTGTTAATTTTGTTGTTGTGGTGGTGGTGGTGGTCTGCTTTTTCCCACTTGACTGTAAGCTCCAGGAAGGCAGAGCCAGGACTGCTCACCTAGAACGTGCCTTGTGGTTAGCACGGTGAGCACACACCTGGACAGCTGGTGTCTAAAGGGCCCCAGAGATGGAGAGATGACCAAGAAGAAAGTCCTTTCTTTCCAAGTTCTCGAGATCTCCTCATGAAAGGACACACAAAGAGGTGGTCACAGCTGAGGTTGATCTTTTCTCTTTAACTCTGCAGGCACGGGACACGTGCTGTAGTTGGGGAAGTCATCCTGGCAGAGGTGGTGTTTAGTAACGTCTTGAAAACTAAGTGGGGGCTTTACCAGGTCAAGACTTTCCAGGCAGGGCGATCAGTGCCGGTGAGGCCAGCCAGTGAGAATGAGGCATTTGGAGAAAGGTGAATGCCATGTATATTCAGACACTCTAGAGGCAAACTCCAAGAGATGAGGCGGAAGAAGAGGCTTGCATTCCTTATCCTGTGAGAGCGAAAACACTGAAGTCAAAGAGGTTGAATCACTAGTTCAGAGTCTTGCAACAACGAAGTTGCAGAGCTAGGGTTGGATCCCCTATCTCCAGGCCTCTTTTATGGATTGGGTTTCTGGTGAACTAACTGGGGCCTGATTCCAGAGAGTCTTGATATCTTTTGTCCTGGAACATTCCTGGCTGGAATCTGCCCCGCCGCCATCCCAGGGAGGGACGTCCCGATTACCGTCCCGGAAGTCCCGATGACCATGCCTTGAACTGTGTGTGATGACTCCCATAGACGTCATTCATTCTTTCATTCCATTGTTCACAAGTTCACCCGTATTCACTGAGCCAGATGCTACTTTTGGCCCTAAGGATAGAAGGAAGAAAGCCTAGGGAGATGAATGATAGATGACAGCAGTATGTTTGTCTGGCATGCTCTTTGAACGTCCCAAGTCATATGTTTTATGTAGATGTACCAGTTAGCATCCAGTAGGGAGAAAGGAGAAAGAACCCATCTGAGTTTTTTTTTTTTTTTAAGAGAATTATTACCTTGGAATAATGAATTGTTAATCAGGTAACTTAAAGGACAGAGGAATAATGAATTGTTACCTAGGTAGGTTTAAAGAGGCAGGGGGAGGGAGGGAGAGAAGGGGCACGCAATACCTTATCACAGGTACAATGAATGTAGGAAGCCGCCATCCCTAGAACTGGGGGAATAAGAAGATGTGGAATAATGAAGACTTAGCAGCTTGAAGGGAAAGCCCCGCGGGGCCAACAGAGAGAGTACAGTGAAGAGCACTGTGAAGCTGGTGGGAAGAACTAGAACCCGGATCCAGCTGATGTTACTGGACAGACTATGACCGCAGGGGTGAGTGAAGAGCGAGATAGGGCAGGGGGGAGGCTGGCAGGGAGTGGAAGTAGACGGGACACCCCAGCAAGTGAGCTGGCAGAGGCGATTTCTTCCTCCTCCTCCCCCGTTGCATGCAGCCTCCCCCTCGTTCTCATCAGCAGCCAGGCCTCGGTGGCGGGGGGGTGGGGGGCTGGTGGGCAAAAGCAAGAATCAAGCCTTTGGGGGCCAACATAAGGCGGAGTACAGAAGGGCAGGCTTGAAGCTGAGAGCCAGTTATAGACATGAATAGAGGCCCAGAATCTTGAAGGGGCTAGATGAGGCTTCCTGAAGGCATGGCATCACTTTCAGAAGGGAGCCTCAGTGCTGAAGGCCCCGAGAGGGACTGAGTCAGAGAAAGAGAGAGAGAGAGAGAATGGCAGGAGCCCGGGTACATGAGACAGGGACGTGGACCAGGGATGGGCAGGGGAGGTTCCCACGCTGCCCTACTCTGGGTCTCGAGCCTCAAAGGATAGATAGGTCAGGATGGAGCTTTGCAGTGAGGACAGGGAAATGGCCTAATTCCCACACTTGCCCAATTTTATTTTCCCACTTGTCCCGTGGATAAGGCATTTTTGTGTCTGTTTCACAAGTGAAGAAATTAAGATTCGGAGAAGATTTCCCTGCCAATGCTGCACAGCCCCAGCCGGAGCCATGGAGGGTGTCCCCTCTGGAACAGCACAGCCTGGCCTCATGGGGCATTGGGCCAGCGTGTGTGGCCGTCCTGCTCTGAGGCCACACAGCTAGTGGGCAGGGTGGTTAGGAGGGTGCAGTCCTCTGACACATCCAAGCTGTCTTTTGTATCTCCGGTGCTCTTGAGAGTCTAGATAGGAAATGCTGAAATTTCATATACAGATCAGCCTTTCCAGAGACCGATATTTGAAATTTCCACAAACCCCATTTCTTTTGCCTTTGTCTTCATCTTTGGGGAATGTTTGCATCGAAAGGGCCAGTGTTGGCATCAGTAAAACTTCCCAATGGCGATAGGGTCACCAGGTTTCCCAACCCCCAAATCCAGAGGGAGCCAGGGGATCGGCCAAACCCCTTCTAGGGGGTTCGGGCTCCAGAAGACCACTATCCAGCCCTGGATCTTGAGGAGGGCCAACTCCTGATTTCTCCGCTTCTTTGGGAATTTGCAAAATTCTGTCTTTGGTGCTTGTTATAGCTAATTTCACACTTTGCTGTCACTTGTTATTAGGCGAGAAAAAATACAGGCCCGCCAGCAAATCCTCATTTAAGGAGAAATAAAAAAACACATGGGCTCCGGCATTACTTAGGGAAAGAAGCAATTACTGAGCAGAGATCGCTGAGTGTAACTCATGACTTCGGGATCCGAGGACAGGATGGGGCTTTGCCCACCCCCTCCCCCATCCCTGCATGGTGTGCCTTCCTGTGGTTTCTTTTGACCACATGAAGGTGATACCACATAGTGGTCTTTATGCATGTTTCCACGAGGGTGACATCTGAGCAGTATCAAGCCCCATGACCAATCATTTGGTAAGTCACCACACAGTTCTTATAATTTGGGAAATATTTCTGCAGATCCTTGCTGGCAGGTGACACACACCATGTGGTTTACAAGTAGCTGCAGCAGCCTCAGGTCTGTGGGGGGCACAACAGCCTGGGACTGGAGACTCAGCCAGCTTGTCCTAGGCTCAGGCTGGCCCCATCTTTGGAGGACACACTCCCAAAGCAGGAGAGAGCTAAAGTGATAGCCTGATGTGATCAATGTCTTAAGTTTAGGGCCCTCTTCTGGGCTGTGGGGATACAATGACTAATAAGGCACGTTCACTGCTCTCTGGGGTCCCTTAATCTGGTTGGGGAGACAGGTTGTATCTAGAAAAGGATCGATCATTGTGGAAGGCAGATAAACGCCGGGTGAAAGGCAGGGGCATGAAGTCCCTCTAGAACTGAGAAGGCCCATCCAAAGCACCAGTCAGACTCCAACATTTTCAGAGAAGGAGACTGAGGGTTGGAGAGGGGCACAGCTCGACCAGAATGAATGGCCGGGGCAAGGCAGATCAGAGCAGATTAGACTGAAATGGCCTGGTTCTCTTCTCTTCTGTTCATAGGGCATGACACCAAAGACATCTCACTACACTCTCCCAATTTAGCTAAGTGTCCTCAACCACGTTTTGTGCAGGGAGAACCTGTAGCTCAGGGAAGCTAGATGATCTGCCACATTTTCACAGCTGTCAGGCAGAGCGGAAGCCTGAACTCAGAGTCTGTTTAACTCCAAAGCCCAGGCTTTTCCCTCCGTGTCTTGCTGATGGCTCTGGAGATCAAGGAGAGCCTCAAAGAGGAGGTGGTACCTGTACTAACCCTTTAAAGAGAGAGAAACAGCAGCTGTGTGGCGAGGAGCAAAGGGAATGGCAGGGGTGTTCGAGCGTGGGGATTTGGGGACAATGGCCATGCACTAGCAACTTGCAGGGAAACTGTCTTTAGGTTAGGGCTTTTGAACTCTTTTCCACAGAGTTGAGATGTTTTTCTTAAATGGCCACCTAACTAAGTCATCATCCTGGATATGAGCCAAAAAGTCAAAACCATACCAAGCAGGGAGGGGAGAGCCTCCTTGTAACCCAGCCTCTTATTAGAGGGTTGGCTGCTAACCCACCAGTGAAACTTCATCCCTGTGTTCAAACAGGCACTGGGGACATTTGGGGTGCTTGAAGTTAGGGGTGGTGGGGGGCTGAGATTCATCTAGGAATTTCCTCTAAACCAGTGGTTCTCAAACTTGGCCCTATTTTGGCACCCTATGGGGATATTTAGAAAACACTGATGTTCAAGGGATTCAGCCCAGGGATTCAGGACAGGGATGCAGCCGAAGCATCAGGTGATTTTAAAACGGCCCAAGCTCACAACCACTGCTCTGATTTTGAACTTGCTCATGCAAGTTACTTGGGCAGCTCTCTGTCTCACTTGCACACGGAACTTGGCCTTCCTGAAACCTACCAGCCCCCATGTTTGCTGACTCTGATCAGAATAAAAACGGTGCTATTCTTACGCCCTAAAATCTAAGCACTGGGGAGGTATGTAGGCAGTGATACGAGGGGAAATACTTAACAAGTAGCTTTCTGGGAGGCACCAGAGTCCTGATTTGTAATGTTATTCAATTTCCTTATTGTAAATACTCCCCACCATGACTGGTTTCATGAAGTCATTGAACTCAGAAGAAACGCATGTCATTGGCTCTTGCAAACCAGTGTGAGCCGGCTCTCACACTCCTGGGTAGAGCGATATCCAGCCTTCACCCCTACCTACCTTAAGGAAGGTAGGCACAGCCTAGTTGGGAGAAGGCAGAGGTGTCCATAGTCAACAGAAATCCAAGTGCAGGGTGCTGGAGGGATGCAAGTAAATGCAGCCCAGCAGGGTCAGGGGAGATGAGTTTCAGTGAATGCATAGCAGACCAGGGACAGACTTTAGAAATCAATCCCCTCAGTTTTCCCTCTGCCCCTCTGTTTTCCTCTAAATCCCCATGATGTCATTGACAGAGCATCTGACCAGGCTGAGCTAACTGGCATTTCACAGCCGGAAGACATCATTCTGCCCCGGAGGAGACAAGTCACAATTTCCTCAGTCTGTGAGGCTTTAGGTCAGTAATATGCATGATTCCGTTAACGTTTTCTGAAGTGGTGTGGATAGTTCGTGGGCCTTCGGTTTTCTGAACCCGCCCCAACCCTATCAGTGCTGGGGGTGCAGAGGTACGACGGGCTGTGTTCTCACTACCCCACCCCTGGATCAGTCTTAAAGATCAAACACCTCTTGGACGACGTTTTATTAATATACTGATATGAAGAACACCAGTTCATTTGCTTCAAACAAAAGGTTCTCTGCAGAAAGGAAATCCAATCTTGCGTCTAAATTGCTCCTAATAAGCCCACAATTGGCAGCCCCAGGGACGATCCTCTCAGGCTATAATTGTGTGAAAAATGGATACAATCCCATAACCAAGAGGAAACACCAAATCTGCCCCCACAAGGTAGTGGTTAATAATCTCATTAAGTTATTAAGGAAATTAGCAGATCTTCCTGCCTTGGTGGGCAGGGAATATCAGGTGAGGGTAGTTTGTGGCAGTGGTCTGTGAACTGGAGGATCCTTCCCTGCTGGGTTATTGTCCCCGGGGGGTGGGGCCAGACCCCATGGGCCGGCTCTGAGCACCACACTTGTGGGCTGTGGCCAAGGACATGGTAGATCCTTCCTCCATGCAGAGGAGGTGGTAGCCCACCAAGGGTCACGTTAGGAGTGTGTGTGCGTGTGTGTGCATGTGCACGTGTGTGCATGTGACACTCATGACAATTTGGATTCTGGAGGATGTGGGGTCAATGATTCACTCAAGAGGCAGGGGTCTGTCCTGGTGCTCCACACCTAGGTGACCTTGTGTGACTCACTTCCCCTCTCGCTGTCTCTTCCTCATCAGGAAAGCAGGAGACAGTTTGAACGAGCTAAATCTCTGAGGCTCCTTCCAGCCCCGTCATTCTGGTCTTTGCAGTGACTGCTTGAGACTCAGTTAATAGGGACATGGTCTTTTTCCCCTATGCTGACACTCAGGCTTCATACCCGTGAGCTCACAAAGTTCAGATGGATCCTTCTGTGATGGCAGCCAGCCCCGGTTAACCGTGCCACAGTTGGCCCATGTGGCTTAGAAGCTTTTCGAGTTGGAATCTTGAGAACCCTACACTTGAAGACCTACAGTCTTTACCTCCCCATTCTTTTTACCGTAATGACCTAGAAATTTGGGGTTAGGATTTTTGGTTGAGTTCCTTGTCTTTAAACTATCATTTTTAAACTAATAATTAAGTGAATACTATTATTCATGGTTCATTTATTTGAAAAATGATTGTGTGTTTAATGCTTTGGGAGAGATCTTCGTGTTCTGGCTATTTCTGCATAATATCCTCTAGACAAAATGAATCACACCCTCCTCAGTATACCCACAGCCCTTGGTTCAGACGTCTGATAGAACGTTTCTCTGCTTCGTTTTTCTCCATGTCCATCCCTTCCAAGAAACTGTGAGTCCTTCCTGGCAGGTACTGAATCTTGTTCGTCTCAGGGTCCCCATTTTCACTGTGTCTGGCTCATAAATGTTTGTACAAGCAAATTGAGTTGCTCTCCTTGTGGGAAAACAGAAGTAGCCAACAAACTTAAAATTTGTCTTGGGTGCCTGTCAGTCTTTGACAGGACATTTTCTTCCGAAGGCAATTGATCTCAACTTATTCTCATGTCTCAGCCTTCTGCTCGAGTCTAGTGCTTTCTGAACCTACAGTATCGGCTTTGAGACCGAACTCGGCACCCTTTTCCATTTGCCTGATAAATGTTAAGGAAAATAGAATGGATGTGTTGCGGATCTCTCGGTGTGTAAATTGCTGGACGATTTGGGTCTGAGAGCAACCTGTCTTTGCCTTCTATTTTTAGCAGATAAGGAAGTAGAGGCTCCCAGAGGTCCTGAGGCTCAGCTGGTCACACAGCCAGTGAGTGGTGGGGCTGGGATTTGAACCCAGATCTGTCTGGCTCTTTTGGCCATATGCTGTTGCTTGTCTCGAGGTCCAGATGTAACTTCAAGCTCAACATCAAATCCATCTCCCCACCTTCACCCTCAAACTAATGCTGCTTCTCTCATCCCTATTCATTCAGACACCAAGTCAAAACCTCAGATCCTCTTGGGGTTTCTGGCTGTCCTCGCCAGCCCCTTTGTAGGTGTCCTCCTGGGCCCGCTGCCACTTTCCTAGTTGGGGTGAATCACCGAACCCAGAGGTCTCCTGCAAACATCTCCTCATTGGTCTTCAGGTCGCCCACCGGTCTCTAGCTTGTCGCGCGTGCCACCGTCCTACGAGTTTCTCTAAAATGTTCTCAAGTCTTTGCAGGGAGTCCTTTACCAGCACTGAGTCCAGACACCTAGCCTGAGGGGGAGGAGGGTGGAAAGCGCAGTTTGAATCTCCAGGAATGGGCCAGGGGTTCTCATTCTGCTGTTCTTATTTAATCCTCAACACAAACATCTGAGGTAGGGCTTTTCCATTTCACTGCTCAGTGAGCTGAGTTACCTGTTTTAGGTCGTATACCTTCCAGAAGGGGTGGGTGCAGTGTGGGAACCCAGGTGCATCAACCACAGGGGAGCGCATTCTTTCCACCTCCTCCTCCTCCTCCTCCTCGGCCTGATCTTGAAGAGCCCCTTCCCGCCGACCCTGCCCACCCTTCCTGGGGTGCTCATCATGACTCCACTCAGATGGCCCAGTTCCCTCTGTCCTATAAGGACCTGTCACCCTTGCCGTGCTATTCTTCTGGAACATCATACCTCCCCCTCAGATGCCCGCCTTCTCCACTGGGTGATAACCTACACATCCTTTGATGCTGAACTATTCTCTTCACTCTCTGAGCTGTTCCTCTTCCTCCCTAGGCTCTTAAAAACCTCTCCCTACGCTTCAACTTCTTACATTTCTACTCATTTTACCCTTAGCTGCTGTTGCTCTGTTTAATCATCATGTCTTACCAGCAAGAGAAAGGGCTTCAAATTCAGGCAGACATGGGTTGTGTTTTAGGTCGGGTTCCCCAGGAGCAGTCTCTGAGGTGAGAATTCCTGTCGGAGTGATTTGTTAAGATGGGATCCCAGGAGAAACTGAGAAGGAAATGTGGGAGGCAGGAAAGAGGCGGGGTAAGATGTGAGGTGGGGGGAACAATATGGGGCCAGGTCCTGGCTGATCCCGCAGGGGACTGTACGGGGTAGACCTCAGAGCTTGCCCCCACTGTGGCCAGTGCTGTGGGGCCTCGTGCTTCCAGCCATCACCGTCTAAAGGTCACTCCAGGGGCATTGACTCTCAGGCCCTTATGTCTGGGAGCGACGGCAAATGGACAAAGTAGCCCAGGGCAGGCGTCCAAGGCGAATAACAGGAACAGGTCCTTAGAAGAAGAAAACAACCCTGAGAGCTGACAGAAAGGCACACCCACATGACGAAGAGGACTATGAGCAGTCTGGGTGGGGGGACCCTTAACTGTGTCTGCACACTCGTTTGGCAAGTGCCTTCGTCCTTCAGAGTCTCAGTTACTCCATCTGGGAAATGGGTGGGATAAAGTGACCTATCGTAGTCACTCAGTGAACGTTCATCACCTTCCTTGGAAAGACCCTCATGCCTGATGTGTTCTGTGTACATTTTATACTATATGGTGATTGTCCGGCCTTAGCTGTGCTATCTTCTTTCATGCCAGGGTCTTCCTGTACCCGGGCTCTCCCTCACGATTCTCTTCTTGCCTTATGTACTCTTACTACACTTTTTTGTTTTTAATTTTTATTGGTTTATTTTTTTCTGCTATCTTTTTTCATTTTTATTTATTTTTTCTGCTTTTCTTTTCTTTATAAAAAAAAAAACAAAAAAAAACTCACTTCCTATACCCTTTCCTCCAGACATTTTCTTTGACCTCCAGGCCATGTCACATTCCTTCTTGCTTCCCTCACAAATTGCCTGCTGTCCTAAAACCTTGAATAGTTCTTTGTGGCTTTTTTTTTTTTTTTTAAGCACCTATCACTATTTATTATTATAAATACCTCTGTGTTATTTATTTTAAAAAGCTGGGTGGCAATGAATGTTAACTAAAATTATTGTGGCGATCATTTCAGAATATATACACATACCAAGTCCTCTTGCACAGCTTAAACTAATGCAACATTTTGTCTCAATAAAATGGGAAAAATGAATCAATTGGTTCAAAAAATGAGTCTCCACTCCATTAGAAGTGATTGTCTTTTTAATCCCTTTATTACTGGAACCAAAGATTGATTGAATGAAGAGATGGTGAATGAAGAAAACATGCACAGACCTGAATGTTAAGCCCAGGGAAGGTAGAGCAGAACCCCCTGGGTTGCTCTTTGGCCCTTTTTTGTAGCAGATGCTTGGTAGATGGTTTCTGACTGTTTGGTAGATGAAGTCAAGGATGCTGGTGGACTGGGATTCCCGGGTCTGCATCCTGGTCCACCTTTATTACTGGGTGCACTCTTAGTAGGCAAGGCAGCCCCTCCTCTGGCTCTCAGCTGCCCCACATGGCAAGTGACAATCTCTCAGGGCCTTCTTGGTGGCACCAGGCCCTGGCTCCCAGCATGGATCATCTGGAGAGACCCTCTAGGAGCAGGTTGCTGAGAAGAAGATTGTAGGATGGAGGAGTCCTCCCATCGGAAGAACAGATGCTTCAGGGAGCTGGGGGGCAGAGCCGGAGGCTGGGGCATGATTGGAATGGAGCCCGGGGGACACTGAGAGAGGAGGCAGGGATGAGCTGGGGTTGCTGCCTGGATCACCTAAGCATGGTGAGGCGCTCACAGGAGCAACACATTGGCTCAAGGATCGTGTCTTACCGGACTCTTTTTCCCGGATACTGGCATAGGTGGCTCTATGTGACTTCGGGCAAGATAGCACATTACCTACTAGCTTCTCGATGGCCTTAGCATCCTCCTCTGTAAAGTGACGTCCATGCGGCCATAGGAATTAAAAGACTGAACACATGTCAAGTGCTTAGAATAATGCTTGGCCTATAGTAATACTTCAAGGAGCCTGAGCTGTTGTCACTGGTGGTGTTGCATTTGCTGAAAAGGAAAGCACCCTGAACAGACAGACACACAACTCCTGGGTGTCTGATTGTGTAGTTCCGTATTTGCCAGACACCGTTTTGTGAGGTTTGCCATCTTGGCAGTTGTGGGGAGTGAATGAGCTGTAAGTACCTCAGACCTTTCTCTGAATCCCAGCTGCAAAGTTACTTAATCTCTCTGAGGCTCTGGTTCTCATTTGCATAATGGGGGATTAACACTCACCTCAGAGGATTACTCTGAGGTTTCAATATGTATTTGGGAAGCCCCTGTTTCTTATAAGGCATGGCGGTGAGACCCGGAGCCTTCTCTCCTCCAGCAGCCCCAGGGGAGATTGGGAGAGTGGGCGGTGAGCATCTCTCCCATGACATTGTTCTTGCAGAATTAAAGATAAATTTATACTGTGGGTAATAAACTTATGGAACTCATTGCCCTGGGACCTGGCAGGGGATGAATAGGAATAGGCCAGGAAGGATTTAGGAAAATGGATGAGGGCTGAAACCTCGGTGAGTTATTATAGCAGCATTTCCTAGAAAATGTGCATTTAGGAATAGTGGTCATGCTGAGATGCTCTGTAGGAAAAAAGGAGGAAAAGGAGAAGGAAGAAAAGAAAGAAAAAGAAAGAAAGAAGAGGAATAAGAAGAAAGAAAGAAAAAGGAAGGAATAGCTTCTGTGATTAAAAACCTTCCGAGAATGATGCTTACTGTATTCCTCTCCCACTAAGATCTTCACATGCTCATTGGTTTGACTGCTGAGTCAGCAGACACGTGGAGCATCTACTGTATGCCAGGCATGGTTGTAGTTTCCAGTCAAACAGCAATGAGGGGCGCCTGGGTGTATCAGTGGGTTGAAGCCTCTGCTTTCAGCTCAGGTCGTGATTCCAGGGTCCTGGGATCGAACCTCACAGTTGGGCTCTCTGCTCAGCATGGAACCTGCTTCCTCCTCTCTCTGCCTGCCTCTCTGCTTATTTGTGGTCTCTCTGTCTGTCAGATAAATAAATAAAATATATTTAAAAAAAAAAAAAACAGCAATGAAATCCCAAAGATTCATGCCCCAGTGGAGCTTATAATCGAGTGGGCAAGACCAACAGAAAGCAATCCACGTAATGCCTTGAATCACGTGGTGTGTTTGAAGACAAACATGCACTGAGAAGCAGAAGATGAGTCAAACAGGTTACGAGAGGGGTTGCTGATGTTGGGGATGGAAGGTTGGGATATTCCACTGGGTTGTCAAGAAAGCCTCCCCTAGAAGGTGTCACTCGTTGCTCAAGAAGGGGGCTGGGGAGTGAGGAGAGTTGACTGTAGGACGAAAGACCCGCGGCCAGAGACTGCCCAGCTAGTGTTCCCTGGGAAGGCCTGTGTGCTAGGAGATGGGGAGGGCGGAGAGAAGGAGGCAGTGACGCCCTGGGGGGGGCCGTGCTGGGCCCTGGGAGGGCTCTTCCTTCATTGCTGCAGACACAGGAGTGATGTGATCTGACTTACACAGTGTGGAGGTTCTCCCAGAAGTATTTGACCATGGAGCCTCTTTGGTTTCCCATAAAGTCTTTTACTATTATATAGATTTTACCCCACTCCCTCCCCGTGGAGTTCAGATGCTCGTGAAACTCAGTGAAGTGTTCTCCAAGCCATCTCCCCTCTGGCATCTCTCAGGCTCCCGGAAGGCCTGTGAACATCCTGTTTCACCAACTGCCCGAAGCCTTTCGAGTTGAAACGTGGCCTGTGGGCCTGCTGCGTCAGCATCCCGTGGGGGCTGGTTAGAAATGCAGAGTGGCAGGCCCCACCCAGACCCCGTGCTGAGACAGCAAAGCTCCTGGGCACGTGGGATTTCCAAACTGTTGCTCTAGGGGACCCATGTTGAGAGATGCTAAATTATATAGAAGGCAAGTGTATGTGTGTGTGTGTGTGTGTGTGTGCGCGTGCACACACACACATGCACAGGGTGGGGGAGGTAATGTGAAGAAGTTTACAGTAGTTGACGCAGATTGTTTCCCAAGTTCGCATCTGCGGTGGTGACTCTCCAGGTATTCCTGGAGCTCGAGAGCTGGACTGTCTTCCTCACATCCCTGCAAGCCTTTAATGACTCACCATGGCTCAAGGCCTTTATTAAAATCCTTCTGACACCTGTCCAGAAGAAGCCTCAGCCTCCCCTTAGATTAATGAATCCCGTATGTCTATCACCCACATCTATACGCATACTGCCTGTCGCCAGTCCCCAAACGACTTTATCCTTCTGCTCTTGGCCCGTGTCTCCTTTTCGGCGTCTGGTGCCCTGTGGGAGGACACACAGATGCTGGGGACAGGGATGGTGCTTATGGACGAGGTCAGCATTAGAGACGATCCATGCGTTTCCTCTTCACTCTTGTGAAGCTCTTTCTCATTTGGCAGCTGGTTGTTGCAGCTAGAACACTTGTGTGTGCCTCGGGGTCGGACGGACTCCCGTTTGCTTTGTGGTTTCATCATTTCCCAGGCTTGTCACCTTCAGGGAGCCAGCGAGGTCCTTGGAGCCTCTTATCTGTGCTGTGGAGTGGTTGTAAAGACTGCATGCAAACATTCTAGGAAAACCCCTTTGGGCCTTTTTTTTTTTTTTTTTTTTTTGTATAGGGACCATAGACGAGAGACTCTGATCATAGAAACTGGTAGACCTAACAGTTGCTGGGACAGTGTCCGTGTGTTTGTTGGCGTGGGATGGAACAGAGTGAAATGGCTGGGCCCAGCAGTGGCGCCTGATTCCTGGTCATCTAGACAGAGGATGCTCTGGGCCTCCTGCCCAGGTCAGTGTGGTACAGCAGCAACAGCCTAGCTGCTCTCATGTTGCCTCCTGGGACCAGTGAGAGAGGCACGATCTCGTCCACAGGAGGAGAGGAAGAGCCGACATGCGCAGGTGTCCGTGGGCCAGCAGAGCATCTGCTCCCCCTCCCTCCCTGGGCAAGGGCTCTGTGATCCCCGATGGAGGTGACCCCGGCCAAGGAGGTGTGGTGGCTACGATGAAGGAAGCCTGGGCATTTGTTCCGAGCGTGTTCATGTACCCGGGTTTTCCTTATCATTTGAAACCAAACTAGAAAAGACAGGTGCACAAAGGTCTGAAAACCAAGTGGTGGTAGTCAGCAGTAGTATGGAAACACCCAGCCCGCCAGCCTGCCACCCCATTCGGTAGGGTTTCTCAACTCCACACCATTGACATTTGGGGCTAGAGGATCTATGGTTGTGGGGGCCACCCTGGCCCTTATGGGATGTTTAACAGCACCCCTAACCTCTACCCACCAGCTGCCAGGAACGCAATCCTCTGTCGCCACAACTGACCATATGTCCGTACCTTGCCAAATGTCCCCAGGACGAGATTGTTCCCAGGTGAGAACCACTGATGCAAGGGGTGACTCCAACAATGGTCCCTGTCTTAACCCAGAAACCAAGCAAAATGCCACAGGGACAGCTGATTAATTTTCACACCCAGGCTTCTTCCTTCTGTTTCCTTGCAGGGAAATTGGCAGCAGGTAATGGCCACAGGAACTCCAGGTGACCATTATCTGACACGGAGATGGCTTTGGTGGCAGGGGCCAGACACTGCTCTGCTCTCCTGCTGCTTTTCTGGCCCCATATCTGGGCTCTGGAGCCCAAACACAGAACAGGTGCCAGCCTGGCTCATTGGGGCTCTTGCTGATTGAAAACTTTCCTGGGCATTTTTGGCTACTGGGAACGTTCCATTTCACATTGATTTATTATTATATTTTTAAAGACACTGAGATTTAAGACTCATCCAGGAGACTCTGCTTGCCAAGACATAATTAGGAGAAAATGACAGAGGTAGTAAATATATAATTAACTCTTTTCTTAATGCCTTTTGCTGGCATTCTTAATCTATCTGCACAGCCTGAGAAACTAGTTCTCTGGAATCTTCAGGCAGCTAGAAACCAATTACCATCATGTTTGCACATGGTGTTTTCAATAACATGGCTACATGTTTATGTGTCGGAAGTTAAGTGGGAAGCCACGAAGATAAACATAGTGCATACATATTCTCAACTCCTAATTGATTTTGATTGATTTACTCATTGGTTTACTAATTCAACAAAGACTTAGTGTGAACCTACTGTGTGCCAGGCACCATGCTATTTCCATCCTGCTAAAATCTCCTAACTTTAAGACACTGAGTTTCAGGAATATGTACATAATGCATATGAATGCAATATCAGGGAATTCTATATATTTGTGTACACACACACACACACACACACACGTATAGAATGAGGTTCAGAGAGGTCAAGCAACTTACCAAAAGTCACACAGCTATTAGATAATGATACTGGTATTTGATCCGAGGTCTGTCTGGTTTTCACTACCCTGTGCAATCTTCGTTCCAAGAATCCTTCCCAAGGATGTGACATTTGAGCAGAATCTTGAAAGGTAAATAGGAATTTACCAGGTAAACATGACAGGAAATAGCTCCTGCAAAGTCTGGTGAAATGATGCTTCAGGAATTCCAAAAATCAACTACAGAGAATCAGTAGGTGCTCAAAGAGGAGCGGAGGAGATGAGCAGGGTGGGGTGCAGCTCAAGGAGGGTCTTTTCTGCCAGCCCCTTCCAGAACTCAGAGCAAAGTCTGGGTTGGATCTGATGGTCTGCGGACCTCTCCTCCCAGGAGCTAAGAGAGCTCCCACTTGGAGCTGCAACCTCCAGACCGATCCAACGGTACATGTTACAAGGTGACCCCAGTCCAGTTAAGAAACCAAGAAGCACTTGATTTCACCCAGTGACTGTCTCCAGCCTTCTCTTGCCCAGGAAGCAGGGACCAGTTAATTGCAGGGTGATCGCCATGTTCTCGCGGAGCATTTAATGTAGCATGTAATTGCAGGGTAAATAAATACAGAGCTATTTCCAGCTCTCAGCCCCGTGCTGCAAGCCTGGTAGTAATTACGGCTGGGGATTGGCTTGGTGCAATTTCTGAGCAATGGCTCGAGGCCTGAACTGGGTCAGCCCTCAAGCAGGTCCTGTCTGCTCCCAGGAGAGCTGGAATGTTGATCTGTCCAAGCTCCCCATTCACACAGGCACCTAGGGCCTTGATCGGGTGTCTTGGACTCACCAGTCCATGAGTCTACACCTACATCTGGGGTTCCCTCTGCTTTCTGGTTGGTGCTGACTCTCGCTAATAATCATGGTTAAGATGTCCAGGCTAGGAGTGAGACAGAACTGGTTTTGTTTCTGCCACTTACAGGCTCTGTGACCTTAGATAAATATTTGTACCTCTCTGAGCCAAATTCTTCATCTATAGCATAAAAATTAATAAAAAATATTGTCATAAAATTGTGAGGATTAAATGAGATAATGTATGTAAGTGGTCTGGTCTGGGGTAAGTGCTGAATGTTAGCTCATCCTTTCCGGTCCCTTCCTCTCCCCACCCCTCCCCTTCCCTCCCCTCTTCTCCACTTTCCCTCCCCTGTCCCACTCCGTTCCTCCTCCTCTTTTCTCCTCTCCCCTCCCTTCCCTGCTTTTCCTCCTACCCCTCCCCCCCCTCCTCCCTCCATCTCTCCCTTCCTAGGGCAGTTGTGTATCAGAGGAAAGAACATACATGTCAGGACACGAGAGACCTGGGTTTGAGCCGTGGCCGTACCAACTGCTTGCTGTTGTGGTCTTCAAACAGTTATTTAACTTCCCTGTGCCTCAGTTTTCTCATCGGTTGGGTGGAAACTGGATTGCCTCTTTTCCAAGTTACTGTGAAGATCAAGAGAGACTGCTGCCCTAGAGGTTCTTTGTAAACTGCAGTCGGGCAAGAATGAGCCTCCCGCTTTGCACTGAAGTATGTGTCATGTGAGGGGAGGGGTGTCCCCAGGAAGGAGACTGCCAGAGGAGATGCTCATGCAGTTGCTATACTAGGGGTGCTCTTAGGTAATACTCATGCAAGGGGCAGAGGAGAGGGGGAGCTGTGATGCCATGGACACCTTGGCCGGGTGCTGTGGGGAGGTATGAATATGGACCCCTTCTGAGGGGTCCCAATTTGGGACAGGGGGGTTCAGGCCTCAATACCTTCCTATCTCTCGGTGTTGGAGGCAGAGCATCCCATGACGGGGGCACGATCTTGAGCAAGGCAGCTCTCTGCAGCCGCAAACCCTGAAGTGAGTTGGCAGCTGAGGGCTTCCTGTAGGCGGTGGCCCCAGCAGCTGAAGGAGTAAGTCTTTCTTTCCCGAAGTGGAGCCTGGGGGTGCATCACTGCATCCATCACTGGCCCCCGGTTCTTGGAAAAGTGACTTCCCTCCCACTGCGATCTCCATATCCATAGTGGCAAAGGCCCATATTCTACTCCATTCCAGCCTCTCTTCTCTTCTGACCCACCGAGTCATTTCTGGGTGTTCTGATCTCCCTTGGGAAACACCTCCATTCTGACCTTGGCCGAGTGGCAGGAATGGAGGGAAGACCAGCCCTCAGCCGACGCCTCTCCTCCCCGCTCAGCCTTGCTCGAGCTCCGACTGTCCTTGGGCTTCTCGTGTCCTGAGAATACAAGGCTGTTGGTGGAGATGTGTCCTTCCATCCCCGCCTCCTATCTGCCTCTGTGTTTGCGGAGCTCACCTCCCATGCTTGGCCCGGTGTCCTTGGGTTTTGTGTCTCTGTTTTTTTTATTATTAGTATTTTCATATTATCTGACTTGGCTTCAAGCCCGCTCCCCTGACTGCTGCTGTGTGAGACTCTCCAAGGCTCACCTGGGCTGCAGCTCAGCTCAGAATCCCAGGAATACTAAGGGCCAGGGCCCTGGCTCCCCTGCATCCCGGAGATACGGGCACTGGCCTGATGAGCATGGGGTGGGGAGAGCCACTGACTTGGGACTCCCGACGGCTTTTCTGTGCGGAGCCCATTTGAATGAGACCGGGTTCCCCAAGCTCCTTGTTGTTGAGACGAGTAGGCAAGGATGGACGAGTTGGAGTGCGAGGCTAGAACGTGGGATCTGGACCTTGTAAGTGAGGGCTTAGCCCTTTATGAGTTATGTCCCCTTGAGCAATGGCCTTGGCATCCCTGAGCGTCTATGTTCCCATTGGCTAACATGACTGTCCTCGTGCTGTTAACAGTCCTGTTGGGAGGGGAAAATGGGGGAGTCCTTGGAGGAGGGGTCATACCAGGGGCCAGCTGCCGGGCTGACAAGGCATCTTTTCCTGATATGTGGAGACTTTCTGTCCCCTTTTACCCCGAGGGAACCACGTAGGACCCATCCCAGTACTGGAGGAAGTTATGGCCTGGACTCAGCACAGATGATTCCTTGGCTCCCCAAGGGACTCTGTGTGGAGGCAACATCTGGGTGAGAGAGCCCCCCACCCCCACCCCCGGGCTGGCTGGAGCTTGGCCGTGAAGAGATGAGGAAGGCAGGGGCTCTGGCAGATTCACGGTCAGCTGCCCAGGGAAGCTGGGTGCTCCATGACCAGTGTCCCCATGACCCGCTGCCAGGCTCCAAGTGCAGCCGCTGCACCAGACCTCCTCACGTCGCGCTTACCCTTGTGCTCCTGGGACAGGACCAGCTCCGGCCTGTTCTGGTGGACTGCCTCAATGCCTGGGCCCTACGCTCTGGAGGGGTTCTTGCATTCCTGCTGCCTGCAGTCACTTCTATTTTGGCTTTCCGTGATGCAGTTTCAGCAGTCCTACAGGTGTAGGGAGAGGGTGTGAGAGTCGCATGCCTATGTCCCCCCCCTTCCCCCACCCCCACACAGCAACGTTCACCGGCAGGCTCAGAACACTTTGCTATTTGCCCTCAAAACTGCCCTGTCCCTCCCTCTCCCCAGGGCAGGGATTGTGTCATGGAAAGGGATGATGGTACCACACCCATATGTCAGAGGGACCCCTGGCCAGCCTGGCTCCCTCCTGGCACACGGTGGCCCGGGCGTGTGGCTTGGGCCCTGTCGGAGACTTGACCAACTGTCTGTCCCAGCCCACGCCTCCCCACGCCTGGAGCTCACTGTGGACGGGGACTCTCTGGCAGGCACGGTTCCAAGCCCCTCTAATCATCACAGCAAACCTATGAGTCAGAGGCTCTCCCTGTCCTCATTTTAAAGCTGAGGAAATGGAAGTCTAGGGACAGGGCAGTGCTCCCCATCCCATAGCCAGTAAGAGGCAGGCTGGACCCCGTCCTTGGGCCTTTGGCCCCAGCCAGTTCCCTAGACAGACCTGCTTCCACTCTGAGAAGCTCAGGTCACTTGCTCTGTGTGCCTTGAGTGTGCCTCATCTGGCCTTGAGTTCCCCTTTCTCTGACATCTCTGTGGTTGTGTGTATTGGGCCCCCAGTGTGTGTGCTTCCTTGTCCGTCAGTCTCCAAGGGTTTCCTCCATGTCTGTGTGTCAGCCTCTTCACCAACCCATCCATCCCTGGGCCTTCCTGTTCCTCTTACCTTTTTGCAACCTTACTGTCACTCTCGGGCACTGGTAGCTTTAAAAAGAGCGCTGCTTTTTTTTTTTTTTTAAAGATTTTATTTATTTATTTGACAGAGAGAGATCACAAGTAGGCAGAGAGGCAGGCAGAGAGAGAGAGGAGGAAGCAGGCTCCCCGCCGAGCAGAGAGCCCGACGCGGGACTTGATCCCAGGACCCTGAGATCATGACCCGAGCCGAAGGCAGCGGCTTAACCCACTGAGCCACCCAGGCGCCCCGAGCCCTGCTTTTTTATGAAAGTTCATGGTTAACATAAAAGAGATGGGGGCAGAGGGAGGAAAGTTTACAGGTACTAGATTCCAGAAAGTTCTCTTTGAATTCTTCTCCTTCCTGTCCAATAAGCCAGCCCAATTCCTGACTTCAACAGGGGTCATGTTCCTGAGAATCTTGGGAACACTGGGACAGAGCCCAAGCAGGTGAGATTTTCAGCAGCTTTAGTCTAAATAGCACTGGGTGTAGCATCCCTGAAAGAGGCTGTCCAGTCCTGGTGAATGCTGGCACGCTCATCTACTGAACCCAGGAACGATCTGAGCCCAGTGTGGTCTCTGCCATGAACGCACTCACCCCTGTACCTGCCTGCCTCTTCCCCACCTCAGTATCTCAGCGTTAGGTACCAGGATCTAGGGCACCAAGACTGCATCCACGGACTCCTAGATATGCCGGGATCGTGGTTCCAAATTTCCATGTCACACTGTGATGCGAAGAACTGGCAAGGCCAGCTAAGCCCACAGGCCAGGCAGGCAGCTGCTGATGCCATACTTCTAGGGCCAGGAAGGCCCTCTGGGCCCAGATGGCTCTCCATCCTGTTCATAGAGATCTACGAGTCCTGTCAGGACTGGGCCTCCCTTTTCCTGGAAAGGATCAGTGTCACAAGGCTACTGTTGGGATAGAGGCAGACAAGGAAGCTTATGTACACTCAGGTGTAATCCACAGGCCTCAGGGCTTCCCCTGGGCGCAGATTTTGATGGGGCCTGAGGAGGAAAGGCGAATAAGCAGGTATGGGAATTAGGGAAGGAAGAAGATCCTACAAACAAATGACCCGGCTATAAGACAGAGGGAAACCATATCCTCAACCCTGGCTCATAGTAGGTGCTCAATAAATATTTGTTGGTTGAACAAATGAATGAGCTCAAAAGCCCGGCATTGAAATTTTGCACCCCCCACTTTTTCATGTTTCTCTATTCTGGTGAATTCAAAATCATTTCTGACTCCAAGGTTTGATTCTCACGTTCGTGAAGTGGGGGAGCCTGTTAGCAACCATGATGCTAACATGGCCACGATGCGGACAGTGGAGCTTTGGAAGCCGCCAACACGGTGCAGACACAGCAAAGTTTCATTATTCACCACTTTCCCTCCAGCCGCCCCTGGGGTCAGCCCCCTGTATCCATCATCAATATCTAATGCTTTCCAGCAATTACTCTGGGTTAATTGGCTCAGGCAGCGCAGTCCATAGGAAATGCCCCTGGCGGAACTGACAAGCCCTCTTCTCGGTGTGCAGAATCTCTCTCCGGATTAAGTGTGCCGAGTGCTGCCGTTTGCGAGATGGGGGATAGAGACAGCAGGGCCAGAATGCAGCTGCACATCATTTGTATCAGAAATACCAGGGGCCAGCTGCTGGGCTGTAATGAAATTCCAGCAAACCTTGTTGACATTCCAGAAGCATCGCCACGATGAGGTTAAATTATAAGTTGATGATGACAAGCAGACGCGCAGGAAAATGTCAAAATTAGCATGACCGAGCCCAGGCGCCCTCCTCCCGCCACCCTCTCTTTGGCATAGACACCTCTCTTCCTTTTCCTTGCCCCGTTTTGCCCCCAGGACCACATTTTTAAGGACATCATCGCAGGAACGAGTTTGTTGGGGGGTTTCCGGTGCCTGTCTGCTTTACCCTTCTCCTCGGGCAGCTGGAGAAGAGGGAGAACAGAACAGCCTTCCGAGAACCCGGTGACCTTGGACGTGTCCCTGACCCTCTTGGGGCATCTGTTCACCTCGTCCGTCCAGGGAGGATAGTCCTCATTTGCTCCTGGAGCTGCCGAGGATTGGACGGGCTCACACGTGGACATCTCCAGACGCGGCGTTCAGCGCCGCTCTCTTCCCTGGGCCCACGCAGGCTCATCTCAGGAGAGAGCCCTGGGAGGATGCCCTACAGGTGGGGCTAGTAGGAGGGGTCCATGCCAGGCGGGAACCGAGGGTGGGGACAGGGCTCCCAGGCCTAGGGAGCCTCCTGAGGATCAGGGATCCACAGGTGTGATTCTGGATGTGATTACGTATCGTCGCACGTGCTCTACCCGGCTGCCAAAATACAGATTAGGCATGTACCATCAGAGACGGAATAGAGACCAAGTCACCCACATGCCCCTTACAAAGAACCTGTGCCTGGGTGATGTGGTTAAACTCACCCAACAGTTGCATGAGAAGGGGCCGAGTCCCCTGTTTTAGAGATGACCCAAGAGGGTTCATCCAGTCTGGGGTGCAGAGAAGTTAAGGGGCGCGGGGTGGGGCGTAAAGGTTGGCGGAGGGCCAAGGAGAGTTCAAGTAGAAATGGCCATTGGATAATTTCAGAGTTGGGGTGTGGGGAAGAATTTGGGGAAATCTTCCCTGAGGTTGAAATGTGGAACGAGAAGCCCAGGGGGCTAAGAATGGGGTCTTCAGGGAAGGTCTTCATTCAGTGACTTGAGGGGAGGTGAGAAGCTTGAAGGGAGATACTGAGCGGGAAACATCAATGATGAAGAGACAGACCTTGAGAGAGTAGCGATGTGGGGCCCAAGCCAAAGCGATGGCGTCCTTGGGAGAGCAGACTACTGACGGGACCAGAGAGATGGCCCCAAGGTCTCCTGCTGGTTCCAGTGGATTGTGGTGGGCTTGCCTGGACTTCTTCGTACTGCTTTTGGCCTTGATCCCAGAGGAGAAGGAATTATTAAATCCAAAAAATTGGTGTATCAAAATGATTTTTGGGTCCCAGCCCATTGAGTCCTGTCTGCCTTTTTCCTTTTCTCTTCTCTTCTTTGGCTTTTGCTTTCTTAGGAAACAGCCCAGGACTTTGAGATTTCTTAAAGAAAGTGGTTCAGATTCCAGAGACTGGTCTAGGACACAGGGTTGAAAGGAGAGGTGAAGAAGCTGGACAGGAGTGAGCTGTACTACCCCGAAGGAAGGCTTCCCCTGGTATCTCCCCCTGGAGGTCACCCCTCCCCCTATGTGAGCCATGACCCCTGTTTTCATTCAGGCTTCCTGCTCCCCTATCAGCCAAGGACTTCCCAGCCAGGGAGGTCCAGGACCCAGAGTGGGGACAAGAGACAGTATCAGGGTTAGATTCCAAACCCTCTGTTGTTAACTTACGGCATCAATTTATACACTCATTCATTCAACCAGTATTCAGTCGGTGCCTCCCCTGTGCGGGGCACTGTTCTGGGCATGGAGAGCACAGCAGTGAGCAAAGCAGAGACACATGCCCAGCCTCACATGCCCAGCCTCACGGAGCATGTGTTCTAGTGGGAGAGAGGCCAGTGCCTGGAGTGTGTAAATGAAGTAGACAGCACAGTGAGCCAGCGCTGGTCAAGGGCTGGGCAGACGAATGAAGCCAGAGGGGAGGACAGGAAAAGCTGGAGGGGCTGCAGGTAGAGGTGAGGGAAGGCTTCATTGAGAAGGTGAACTTGGAGCCGGCTCGTAGGACACAGGCACTCGGGTGAACAGGGGGATGACGGGTGAGGCTGCAAAGTCAGAACTTCAGAAGGGAGAGGAATCAGGAAGCTCTGGGGTTCCAGGGAGGAGAAACTGCTGAGCTGTCTCTTCGAGGTAGAGCTCTATGGATGGATGGACTCCAGGATTTCTGTCCTAGGGACCCTCGATCCAAGTCAACTTCTAGAAGAAGAGAATCTGTCTGGGTTTGCCCGAGTCTCCTGCCCACCTGCCAGCAGACACATCCTGATCCATACTCCCACCAAGAAGGCATGCCACAGGAGATGGCTCCCCAGGAGAAACCAGGCAAGTGGAGGGAGGCGGGGGTGGGGGGCGGCGCATGCCAGGCAGGCAACGACAGCTAACATTGCTTTCCTCTGCTCCCCTCCCCTCTCCCCCCCAACACACACTCACGCACGCTCACGAACACACATACACATGCGCACATGTAGTGGCTTTGCTGTGAGACAAGGGAGCTCAGAGATCATTCAGCCTGCCCCCCTCACTTTGCAGCTAAGAGACTTAGGAATTGGGAAGGAAGAGTGACTCAAGGTCGCTCTCCAAGGAAAGGGGAAGTTTGGGACTAGCTTGCAGGGCTCCTGACTCCCAGCCCAGAGTTCTCCCCACTTCCCAGTGCTTCCCAGGAAGCGTTGAGCAGAAAGCATCTCACGGACTCTGCCCATTTTTCAGGTGGGAAAACTGAGACCAGGCAAACATTGAGACAGTGGAGGGTAGCTCTCAGTAAAAGGCAGTGCCTGTTTTTCCGAAGATTCCAGGGGTGGGAGGGAAATCAGGCCTTTCCCTCCCCTGCCTCAGGTGGTAGGATGATGCATGGAGAATGTTCTCTGTACATTCTGTGTGTTACGCAAATATTTAGCAGTCTCTGGGGCCAAGGAGAATGGGCCTGCCAAGGTGGCCCAGGGCAGTCAAGGAGGCCCATTTCAGAGGCACGCGCTCCGTACGAAATGCCCGGAGAGCTACGGCAATACCCTGACCCAAAGGAGGGCCTATTTGCCATCTAAGCCCTATTTGCTTTAATAAGCCTGTGTGTAAACGCTGGGCCGTGGCTCATGCCCCACGGCAGCATGGCTGGTGTGGGAGCGGGACCGAGGCGCGGCTCTCTGTGTCTATATATTCAGGAGGTCGTGGGAGGCGAAGTCAAACACACCCCACAGTGGAGGGAGCCCTGCAGAGCTCCATTTGGTGCGTGCACAGTAATTGAAAATTAGAACACTCCCTCCCGCCCTCACTCTAGAATTTGCATCCCTGCCCTCCTGGGCAGCGCAGAAAGCTGCCTGGTCACCCCGTGTGGGCCCGCTCCTGCCGTGAGTGGTGGCTTGGCTGTTCTGCCAGGCTTCTTTGAGCACGGCTATCCACCCCTGACCCCATCCGCCACCCCCACTCCCGCCATGGCAGCTTGCCCCCACCCCACTGAAAGGAAGACCCAAGTCCACGGCCCTGTACTAATGACCTGTCTGGCTGGTGCCTACCTCCTTCCCTGGGTTCCGGATCCTTGGCATTTAGCATCTGGTTTGGAGCCCTTCAATTTCATAACCCAGGGACCCTCCTTTGGTTCTGTTGGACCGCCCCTCGCCAAGCTCAACCCCTCATTCACACAGAAGTACATTGTTGACTCGGAGAGGGAAGAAGAAGCGTCTCCAGGTTTGTCTGCATTCTTTTCCTTCGGCTCTAGCTGGCTAGGCCCCTTTTACTGCTCATGGTAACAGGACATTATGAGACCTAATGCTTTTCCCTGTTTGCAGGCTTATCAGAACTGACCTGGGTTCTCTTCCTACCATCAGCAGTGAAGCTGGAGCTAGTCTTAGGAACTACTCCTTAGGAAGGCGTGGTGGACTCATCACAGACATGTAACAGACCTCCTTGTCACCTTTGCTTGAGGGAGTGGAAGGTGTACATTTCAGATAGTAAAAGAGATTTTTCTCAGAAAGGGACACACTATCAAGCAGGGAGACACAAGGGCCAATCTGGTCCTAGGTGAAGGTCTCATATGGTATTATTCTGAGCCTGGAGATCACTTGAACTCTGGGCAGTTTCCGGCAAAACAAGCAAGTTTTGCTCTTAAAGCCCGAAAAACAACCCTTTTTGGATTTAAGCCCATAAAACCCAAACCCACCAGATGGGAGTATTTTCCCCATCTTCCCTGCTGGGTTGCTCTGGCGTGTTATGGAAACGAACCCATCAAGTGGTTCCTGACTCTAGGTCAAGTTGTTGGTTGGTACCTGTGTGGGATCCAGGCATGGATAAGGCATGATTCTCTGCCTTTAAGACATCTTGGGCTTCAGTTGGTCAATAAGGGGTAAAATGCTGTTGCTGATGATATTAGTTTGTTAGTTCATAGTTTCTGGCATTCCTCAAGTTCACGGAGCTCAGTTTCCTCACCTGTATAACCCCCCTGTGTGGTCGTGAAGATCCCATGATCTTCATGTGAAAATATTTGGCACAGGAAGTTCCACGAGCTGGTCCTTACTGTCACCTCTGATGTCTTCCTCAGTCTTGGGACAGAATTATTACACATGTCAACGGGTCCCCAACTCCCATTTACATGGGAGTCCAAGGACTCCAGTCCCTTCCTCCTCTCCCATCTAAACCATGGAGTCAGATTCTTCCAGATCTGTAGCAAAGGCTGCATCTGACTGTCGAGGTGTGAGTCCCAGCTCTCTGTTGGGCTACCCCAACCCCCTTCATCTCTTTGGAGCATAACTTCCTCATATATACAAGTGAGCAGCTAGATTCCTAGAAAATTTTCTCATTCTCCATGTTTGTGTGTTCTTACCTCTGGATAGGCATGCCCCCCCACCAACCCCAGCCTTGCATTTCTAGAGAGTTCATTCTAGCCAGTGTCATTCTGGGCTTCCTCCTTATCTCTCTTACTGCCCGTGTGTGTGTGTGTGCGCGCGCGCGCGTGTGCATGCGTGTGCACGTGCATGTATGTGAATCCTTTGGACATGCCAGGGCTCTGCCCCAGCTGCTCAGGCCTCCTGAAGTTTGCGGCAGAGGCCAGGCTCAGGGACAGAGGTTTCTGGGTCCCTGCTCGTTTCTAAACTTGTTTAGCCCAGGTAGGCTGCTGCACGGACAAGCCAGGAAACAAAGGCAGGAGGGGTAGGGGTGCTGGTGGCACAGCAGGCTTGGGGCCCCCCTGCCCATCTTTGGTTCTGTGCTCAGCTAGCTTCTGGCACTAGCTGTCAATCACTTCTGCCAGAGAGCTGGATGCCACTGTGTGCCCTCTGATTGGCATGCACGCTGCACAGGCGGCCTGGAGGGAAGCATGAAGGAGAGGGAGTGGAGGAGGCAGACTAAGGGAGAGACGCAGCTCTGCACTCCCAGGCTTGGTTTCACAGACTTGATGGACAGTCAGCAAACCAGGAGGAGGCTGGCAACATCTTTGGTGGACTCAGGGCCAGAGAGTCGGCTGTCAGTGCCAGTGACTCAGGACACCTGGGTTTATTCCGAGTATCACTCTGTCCTGTTGTGGGGCGGTCTCCGGCCCTCCCCTCTAAACAGGATATCCCCTGGTATCATGGAAGGAAGCCATTGAGAGCCTGGGGGCTGGCCTGCTTTCCTGGTTGGCTGTGCACTTGCTCCCTGTCTATAATTTTAGGAGAGCTGCGTAGCCTCGGGGAGCCCTTAAAGCTGTTCTCCAGTACTTCTGGTGGGCCCTCCTTGGGTCTGTCTTCAAAGGTTGGCCCCCAGGGCTGACTGTTGGTTGGGCTCCCCCTCCAGCAGCTGCCAGACTTCCTTCCCTGCTCAGCATGGTTCCCACCGCCCAACTGTGATGCCCGTGAGGCCTGCGCCACCTTTGCTGTTGAACTTCCCGTGCCTGTAGCTCGGGGCTCAGCTCCACAGGGGATGGCATGCTCCACATCCGGGATCTGGTCTGGCTCTGGGATGGGTTCCAAGCATGGCATCCATCTGAGTGGAGACTAAGCAGAGAAGGAGCCTGGTGAGGTCGAAACCACTCGAAAAGTCTGAGTGGGGAACCACTGTGTTCTCAGGAATGAGGCAAGGCCTCCATCCCCCCGCCGATTCTCCTATCGTGAGAGACTTGGCCACCCAGGGGACATTTGGCTATGCCTGTGGATGTGTTCTGGCTGTCATAACGGGAGGTGTCATCCAGTGTCATCCAGTAGAGTAGAGGTAGAGGCAGTACAGTAGAGTAGAGGCCAGGGGCGCTGCTCGATGCCCTGTGACCCAAAAGAAGCCCCCTGCAAAGAATTCACCAGCCCAAACTGTTCACAGTGCAGAGGCTGAGAAACATGATGTAGCCAGAGATCTCCCCAGGGGATGGGTAAGAGCAGGAAACACAGGACTTTGGAGGTGCCGGCAGCTGTGTGACATAGGGAACATGGGCTACCAGTCACCAGTGGGGGTTGCCCTCCCCTCCACCACCCGGCACAGGAAGATGCCGATCCTGGGTGTCTCACGGTGCCCCTGGCCCCTCCTCCTTGCCCTGGCAGCCAAGGGTGCCCCACAGCAGACACCAGTGGCTCTCCAACCCTCTGCTGGGGGCATTCTCTCTGCCCACAAGCAGGACAGGGCAGAAGTGCCCTGGAGCTCACACTCACTTGTGGGGGAAGCCGTCAGCCATTGATGGTAAGAGCTGGGGGTCAGTCCCCCTGCCTGTTTGGCATTGTGTCCCAGAGATGCCCATGGGACCAAGCCTCAGTTGTCCCTAGGGGTCGTGGGCATGTTAACATCCCCTCTACTGCTCCTTCCCTTCCGTCGTCCTCACTTTCCAGTTTTTCTGCTGATGCTTCTTGGGACCACCGTGCAAACTGACTCCTTCATTTCCTGTGAGAGCTGGTTTCCGGGGTCGCCGGACCTGCGACGAGCAGCCCTCTCTGTTGATTCGTGGTATTGCCTGTTCATCCCCTTACATCGTTCCGCTGGCAGCACTTCTGAGAACACTGATGGTGCCAGGAACTGAGCATCCCTACCCGCTTATAAATGGGGAAACTGAGGCTCCAAGATACACATACACTTGTTCAGAGTCTCTCCAACAGTAAATGACCAAAACTAGAGCATAAAGCCAACACCCTTAAATGTATTTTATGACCATTGTACCTACCAGTTCTCCCTCAGCTGGCCGTGCTCAGAATCACCTGGAGGGCTTTGTACAAACACAGATGTCTGAACCCCATTCCAGAATGAGTCATTGTCTCTGGGAGTGGAGCCCTGGCATTTGTATTTTTCAAAGGCCCTATAAAGCACATGTGCACACAGAGGGAGAATGTGTGCCCCCCCTACCCCGCACAGTGCCTGACTTACGAGCACTGGCTTTAGGATGAAGACGGGGGAGAGGAAGGAAGTCCCCCATGCCCAGACTGACCATACGCATCACCCACACGTACCCCTAGACCCCGAGAGGAGGCGGCACCCTGTGGGACAAGGCCGGCTCCCCGTGGGACAAGGCCAGCTCCCCGGCATCGATTTGATGTCCTTACAGAGTTGTCCTGCCAGCTTTCACCTAGACAGGCTGTCCTGTGGTTTTCCCTGCCTGTTTTACAGTTGGGGTTTCCTGCCCCACCATATGGTGAGCCCTTGTAAGGCAGAGCGCTAATGGGGCCGCACGCCAGCAGACGGGCACTTCCTGGCACACAAGTCCAAGAGCGCCGCAGCCCCCAACTCCGCTCTCACCTCTGCCTGCCCCGTGGAAGGGTTAGAGGTTGAGGGATTTCAGGCTAAATATAGAGGCGGACCATTAAGAAACAGCATCCCCTGCCCCTCCCCAGTCTCTCTGGTCTTTCCATGTGGTGGTTTAATTGCTCTGACAATCTGTTCCGTTCCTCCCTTGCAGTTCAGGGAAGCGGCAGCCACGGTCTGTGGTGAGAGGCTGCTCTGGAGATGGGAGCAGCTTTTTAGAGGAAGGAGGAGGCTTCTTCGGGTCTCAGAACTCGGTACGCTCGGGTTTACTTTCAGAGGTCTCTGTGGAGTCTCTGTCCCCTGTGCTCGCCTGACATTTGGGCTGGATCCGGATCCCTGTGGCCCCCACTGGCAGGAATGGCACTGGGCTTGAGGTCAGGCAGACTTGGAGCTGAATTCCGGCTCTGCAGCTGATAGACTTGGGAATCGTGAAAAATTCATTTAACTTTCAGGAAATGAAATGACCGGAAAGGCCACCCAATTTTGCAGGGCGGGTATGAAGCTGAACGGAGGGGACTTGGGTGGGTGGCACATAGGAAGCACATGGCAGGGCGACCAGCCACGCAGTAGGTCCTCTGTACAATGGCTCCTGTTAGGAGTCCCTGGGTTTATTAGCTGTGGGGCCTTGATTTTCACATCTGTAAAATGGGTATATTAACAGTACCTACTTCTAGGACAGGCTGCATGGTCTCCAGGGCCCAGGGCCAAATGGAAATGTGAGGCCCTTCAGAAATGAAGAATTTCAGCGTGGTGACCACAGAGCGTGAAGCCAGGCATGGGGTGCTTCTGAGCCTGGGACCATGGGTGATGGGTCAGCTGTACAGTGTTTACTGTAGAAGGTTGGAGTACATGGTTCCCGCACCCAGCAGCCACAGCCACAAGCCCCACATTCTTCATGACTCCTCAAGGCAGTCCAGACACAGTGACGTTCTATCTGACAGGCTCTGGGGCCCACTCAGGGCCATCACTCAACGTGAACCCTTGATGATCTTTCTTTCGCTATTTATTTCAAGATTTCAGAGTAACAGAAATGCCCCAACAGCAGCGACTTACTTGGCCGATGGGGATGGGGGAGGTCGGATGGGACACTCAGCACTTTTTTTTTCCATTGCAGAAACTCAAATGTCCCCTTCCCACCCACCTCATGCCCCCAACAAATTAATGCATTAAGAGACATATCTGGGTAAATGGGTGGTAGTGGATTTCCTCCCTGGAAAGGGGGAAGGAACAAGTGGGTAGACCTCTCTCCTTGGACAGAAGCTCGAGGGGAGGACACTTTGTGTGGTGTCATTGTGAGCACCTCCAACTGTATTTGTGCCATTGGAATCATAAATTTGATAGGGTGGTGACAAAAAAGAGAAAAGGTCACAGGGTAGAGTTAGGACAATGCATGTAAAGTGCTTGTGACATGACGTGTTTATTACTACTGCTAACTAAGCATGAGATCTATTGTGGGAGCACAAGACATGCACCACAGGGAGAAAGAAAGAGATTGCGATCAAATTTGATAAGTTTCAGGTGGCAGCTTGCAGAGCTGGAGCTTTGTAAGGTGACAGTGGGAGTACTGAGACGCTTGGGCCATTGCAGCACAGTGTATACGAGTCCTCATCGGAGCCTCGTTGGGGGGATGGGAGGCGGGGGTGGCAGAGAGGGGAGCGACTTGCATATGAGTGTCCGGGGAGAGAAAAGAATGTGGAACATCACTGCTGAGTGATCAGAGGGGATGCCATTCAGCAAAATAGAAGATTTGGGGGTATGGTGAGTGGATTTGGGCCACATAGCATCTGAGGTGTCAGTGGGATATTGATGTGAGGCAAGACATGCCTTTGGAAGTCAGGGAACAGGGGTGGCCTTAGAGCTCAGATGGAGATTTGGTGGGGGCAGGACTCTCATGGAGACCCACGTGGAAATGGCTGATGTACCAGAATAGATGAAATTATCAGTGGAGAGCACATTTCCAGATTGCAGGAACTAGGATAAAATAGGACCGGAAGTCAACTCTGTCCAAAATTAGCAAGTGAAGCTGGGAGCTTTGAGCTGATCTAGGAAAAGAGGGAGGAGCTGAGAAAGTGCCATTCCTGCAGGGGAAGATCCCGAGCTTCTATGACCCTTAGTTTCTTCATCTGTAAAATGGGCACAGTATCCTTCATTGACGAAAAGATAAAACAGAGAAACGTGTGTCCACTATTTCTCGTATTGATTATAGGTTTGTGAGCAATGCAACTTAGTCTCCCTCCCACTTGAGCCTCTGATTCTCAGATCTTTTTAGTGAGATTACATTCTATTTTTATTAATGGTTTTTTATGATTTAGGTATGTTTATTTTCAGAGTGATTTACATGATTTACATTTAGTTCATTACATGAACTACTTTACATACATATCTCCTTGAATCCTTACCAGATTCTTCCTGGAATGTTGGTATTCCCACTCTACAGACAGGATGCTCAGAGAGGTTTGGAAATTTATCCAAGGCCTCACAGCTACAAAGTGTCATGATGGGATTTCAGCCCAGGGCTGCCTCATTCCAGAGCCCAAGCGATCTGCACTGCTTGGAGAGAGCAGATAGGACAAACAACTTGCAAGAACTGATCTCCAAACCTTGGCTCTTCTCCAGTCCACCTGCTAACAGCACCATCTGCAGAGGTATGCAGATGGTGACCGATGGGGACCAGAGAGCTCCTTGTTCTACAGAATTGTTCGTTGTAGGTAATTTGCTATTCCTACGTCATGCAAGTGCCTTGAACAATGGCCACTCCCAGGGGCTGGGGCTCTCCTCTTCTTTACAAAGCCCCTGGGGTGAGGGACTGGCAGACTTGGCATCTCAGCAGCCCTGGGGGAGGAGGGAACAGCAGGTGAGTGGCCTGAGCCAGGAGGACAGAAGCTAAGCTCTGCCCCTCCACACTTCCCACTCCCCCTGGGCTGGTCACTCCCCTGTTAAAGAGAAGAAGGTGCCCCAGGGGCTTTCTTCCCGTGATCCCCCAGGCCTCCTTCTGCTTCCTCGGGTGGCAGCTGGTGGGAGGCAGTGCCACTAGGAGCAGAAGAGTGAGGTGGTAAAGGGCGCAGAGTCTAGAGCCTGTCTGTCTGGGAACAAATCCAGGCTCTGTCACTTCCAAGCTGTGGGGCCTTGCATGTGTCACTTAGTCTTTCTGTGACCTCTTTAAAATGAGAATAAGAGTAGCACCTATCTCCCAGATCAGTGAACTAGCACAGGTGGATATTAATTATTATTATTGTTGTTGTCTTTGTTTGTTGTCACCTTCTTGGTGGTGGTGGTTGTACCAAAGGGCTGAGCAGCCTGTAAACACGCCACTTCTTCCGTGAAGTTCTGTCCATGTCTGTGCCTCCTGGATCCTACCCACCCTTTCATGCTTGGCCTCGCCTCACAACTATGTAGGTGGCTGGCTTATCTCCCTGACAAGCTGGAAGCCCTGGGAGACAGGGTTGGTGTGCTGCTCGCTCATCTTCCTGTCTCATACCAGTGGAGAGTAAAGCCATGAACGTTAGGGTCAGAAGTTTTTGGTGTCAATCTGCCATTTACTGTGTGATCTGAGGCAAGTTGCTCAACCTCTCTGAGCCTTGGTTCTTGCATTCATCAAGTGGCCTATGAGCTAGCACATGGGTATGGCAAGCTCTCAATGAATGCCACCTCCTTTCCCTTCCTCTTCTCATTTTTCACTTGTGGATCACACTGTGCATTTTAAGTGGGGGTAAGGGAAGTGGAATTCAGGGGCTCCTGGAAAGCCAGGTTCCCTCAGTACCCACCCAAGCTCCAGCGTAGGGCTGAGATCCATCAGCATACGTATAGTGCCCAAGCTGATCTGTTGGCAGGCAGAAGCAGGCGATCACAGAAGGCCAGAGCTGGAGTGGGTTGTGGAAACTTCTCCAGTGCAGCCGATTGGTTTCCTCTGACATGTTCACTCTGGCCAGTTGGTGGTGGTTGTCAGGGGTAGTGGTCTGGGGCTTTAGTGGGGCACAGAGAGCTCGGTGATCCATTAGTGATGGCTGCCATGGGCACAGCACTAGGAAGTCAGGGCATCAGTGCTCTATAACTTTCTGTTCTGAGTTGATCTCACTGCTTCATCTTGCAGGGGAGGAGGCTGAACCTCAGAGAAAAATGCTTCAGTCCTGGTCACCCAATTATTGCCTGACAGAGCATCCCAGCCCCATATTTTCTGAGGCCAAATTCAGTGATCTTTCCATGAAGTCATATGTGACTTAGAAAACACTTCACCAATGTAATAGTGTCTTATTGTCTTTTTCTGTTGGCCTCTGCTTGCCTGAAGGTCAGTCACCTGCAGCCCTCTTGATTGGCTCCACAGACCAGAGACCCATGTTTGTGAGACCCTCATAACTCCCACTACTGACATATGCCGAGCTTCACGTTTCCATACAGACCCTTACAGATGATGGTAATGATGAAGGTGTAATAGAACACATACTAGGTAGGATTTACACAACATATACCCTAGAATGTATACTCTCTAGAATATGTATGAAATAGAAGTACATGTATGTGTTCCATATACTATATGTAATGTTCTATATGCTATGTGTAATATGTATTCTCTAACATGCTTATAGATCACATATGTTGTGCATAATGTAACAATAACATAATTTAGTGCCTGCTATGTATTAAGTCCAAGGGCATGACTAGCCTGCCTCCTGCTCAGCTCTACTCTGTGCATATTTAAGGCACTTCCCCTCTCTGGGCTTCACTTTTCTCGTCTGAATAATGAAAGAACTAGAACAGATGCTTCCTCTCCGTGCTGACATTTTCCTCTCTGTGCTTCGTATTGTCAGCACCTACTCTGTGCCCAGAAATGGGGAAATGGCACAGGACAGATAGGAAAATGTGAATCTCCAGTTCTTTGCTCTTAAGGCACCCAACCAGAGTGTACACCCCCAAATGCACCCAGAAAACGGCACTGTGGTATAGTGAGATGGACCGGAAAGGAAATAGGGAGATGGGTGTGTGTGTGTGTGTGTGTGTGTGTGTGGAAGGGGGCTAGTGCAAGTGTGGGGGACAGCAGAGATTTGGGGGGCAACCCAGACTTGAAGCCTGACTCCTGCACTTCTGAGCTAGGCATCTGTGGGCCCCTAGTCACTTATCCTCTCTCTGGGCTCTGCATTCTTACCTGTAGCTCTGAGTTCTTATTATAGATGTTGCAGGGGACCTGGGAGGGCACAGAGGTACAGTCCCAGTGACTGGTACAGTTACTGTCCCCGAAGTGCAGATGTGGCAAGGCGTGAAACAGAAAGATGTTTGGGGAGCGGGGGAATTGTAGTGGAGGAGGACTTCCTCTAAGAGGTGGGCTCAGTTTGGGTGGAGGGAAATGAATGATGCTAGTCATTTTTTTTTTAAGATTTTATTTATTTATTTGACAGACAGAGATCACAAGTAGACAGAGAGAGAGGAGGAGGCAGGCTCCCCGAGAAGTGGAGAGCCTCACGCGGGGCTCGATCCCAGGACTCTGGGATCATGACCTGAGCTGAAGGCAGAGGGTTTAACCCACTGAGCCACCCAGGCGCCCCGGCGCTAGTCATTTTTAACCCCCAGGTGTTCTCTCCTCTTTGGGCCGTATCTGTGCCTCTTCGGAACAGAGCGTGAATATTAAGCACATTTTTCATACACTTTGAAGACAATCAGAGTGCCAGCAGTGGCCTGGTGGATTTCTTTCATATTTAAAGAGCATCCTGTTGATTTGGGGAGGGAAGGCAGCTGCGTCCCTGTCTTTCTCCCTAGTAGCCCCCAGTACAAGCTGACACGAGCACTTTATTCCTAACTCCAAGTGATAACAGAGGAGATGTCCCATGCTCTGCACATCCTGCAAAATGTGTGCAATTTACAAGGCATTAGGAAAACTCTAGAATTCCCTACAGCTCTAGGCTGAAGGACAGACTGAGTGAGCTTTTTTCTCTCCCTGGAACATCTGCCCTCCCCATTCATCCTTCCATTCGGTCATTCATTTGTTGGTATTGGAGCATCGACTGTGTACCAGGCACTAAACTCCCTCAGGACTCTACTTGGATGTCACCTCTCCCAGGCAGCCTTCCTTGATATCTACCTCCCAACTCTGCTGGGCTCCAAGCCCCTCCCCTGTGTTTCCAAAGCACTCTGTCTATTACATACCTCCCCTTGTTCTGTTCTTGTTCTGTTCCTGACTTCCTCGTTTGACTGTGTGCCCCTTGATCTCTTTCACTAGTAAGCAGCAGAGACTCCATAGCTGCTTGAGAGGTCCACGGAACTGGCCTGGGTTTCCTGAGTTGGCTTCTCCTGGGCTGATCCTGACCAATTCCCAGTTGTGGAGGCTGGAAGGCAGATGTGGGAGAGGCATTTACACTCTGAGTTTCCACGATGCTTCCCTGGATGAAGGAACAGCAGGGGGCTACGCGACTGGCTCCCTTAGGTTGAGGTCTTTCCTTGCTCCCCAGTAGGTCCTTCCATCTATCCAGCAAAACCAGCTTGGGTATTCTGCCCTGCTTGAGCAATCACCACCTGAGCAGGAAATTATGCAAACCATGCAGCAGTCTTCTCAGAACAGCAAGCCTGCTCCAGAGGAGAAATGCAAACATTAAACCCCCATGTGGTTGCCTCTTGGCGGACAGGATAGTGCAGGAACCGTGCTTGTGCAGCCGTCATTGCTATGCAACTCAGCATTAGCCAGGAGATGTCAGAGGGCAGAATTTCCCATCATGCTCTCCCAGTTTCAGGGACGCCAGCCTGGATGTGCTCCCTGCTCTGTTCTGGCCTCGAAAACTGACTGCTGTCTGCATCCGTCCATCAGGGGAACCTCGTCCTGCCACCCCTGCCCGCACTCCTGACATCTCTGCGGGTCCCATAAAATACCGAGGTGCGGCCCACCTCTGCACAGAGCACGTAAGAGCGCCCCCTCTCAGCCATGACCTCACCCCTGGCCAGTGGCGACCCCTTTCCCTCACCCACAGGATTCATGGTCTGGGTGTCTCTCTACAGATGCTTTTTCCAGTCGTCATCAGAGCTGACGACTTTTTTGGTCTTGCCCTCCTGCTTTTCACACGGTCTTCCTTCCCGTTCCTTGCCCTGTCCTTTCTCTTCCTGGAGTCATGGCCTTGGCTCAGGTTTTGATCACCTACCACGTCTCTCTGAACCAGGGGTCTCTCAGCCCTCGTGTTGACATCCTTCACTCCCACCTCCCTGTGGCCACCTGCGTTGTGTACCTTATTCAGGTGTCAGGCACACAGCGTTTATGGGACGTCTGTCCTGGTAAAGTGGTGATGAGAGCCATGTGGCTGGCACAGAGCTCGTGTCCTGGGGAGGGGGTGGTGGGCAGGCAGTGAGCAAACTGTTCCTGGCGTGCTGAAGTTAGAGGAAAGCATGGCTGTGGGGGCCCTGAGAGGGTGAATCAGCCCCTTTGGGGCCAAGAAATGCCTCCTTAAAGCTGTGAGTTTGAGCTGACATTTGAAGGATTCATAGGAGTTAGGCAGGTGAAGGGAACCACATGTATAGAAGCCTGAGGCAGGAGACGAGGCACATTCCAGAAACTTACAGTCCAGTGTGGACAGAGTATAGAGATTGGGAGGAAAAGAGATGTTGATGGGACCAGAGAGTACAGCAAGAGCCTGATCCCTGAAGGCTCTGAAACTATGGTTAAGGCCTTGTGGGGTTCTATCCTGAGAAAAGCAGGAAGCTTTTGAAGGGCTCTGGCAGAAGTCGAATCTCCATGGATCTAATGATTCACTATACATCCTCAGTTGAGCATTCATGTATATAACTCATTCACCCCCACAGTGTGCCTTGGTCAAGTTTCCCTCAGGCTGGAGAGATGGAAACCCCACTCAAAGAGGCATGACCAAAAAGGTATTGTGTTAGTTCAAGAATTGAAACATTCAGGCATGGCTGGATCTAGGGTCTCCAATGTCCCTCTCCATCTCTTGGTGCTGATTGCCTCTATGCTGGTTCCATTCTCAATATCTCCTCACCAAGTGGCAGAGGCAGAGATGGTGGCCAGCAACTGTGGGCTGACACCTTACTGCCTGAATTTTCATAACAGGAAGAGAGTGGCCCTTCCCCAATAATTTCATTAAGGACCTAAGATGGGCTCTGAATTTGTCCCACTTGTGTCTGATGCTCATTCCTGGAAGGACTGAAACCAGGGAGTGAAATAGGCAGATGGATCAGGTTGGATCCAGCCCCTAAATGTGGTAGTGCGGGGCGCCTTCACAGAACCCAGGGACAGTGAGGTGGTTCCCCAAAGGAAACATTGAGTACCATCACTAGAAGCCCGAGGAATACATGTTGGATGCCCAAGAACAGCAGGAGTCCACCCCAGTGACGTGGTTTCTCAGAAACCCTCAGCATAGTCCTTCCACTCCAGCCAAGCTAGATCCCATATTCCATGGACCTCTGAGGACATCCTGCTCAACTTCTCCTCTAAGCCTTTGTGTTGAAGGTTGCTGGTTGAGAATGCACCTGGATCAGAGAGCACAGCCTTAGCATCCAGACAGATCAAGGTCAGAGCTTCAGGTGTGTAGGGGCAGTGGATGTGTGAGCAGGGCTGCGGTGGTGGGGGTCATGGGGGTGCTGTGTTGGTGGCTGGATCCTCTTGAGGGCATTCCAGAACCCAAACTAGCTTCAGGGTACTTCCCTAACTTTCTCTAGATGCTTGTTCTTTTTCTCTGGCAGACAAAGTGAAAACAAATGCCCATTATTCTGGTTGTTAGGCCCAGGTAAATAGGGCAGCCGCTGCCCGGCCCAAAGCAAGGCGACTCCTGCCTCTTTCCAGAAGCCTCTGCACTTGCAGAGGTAGGCAGCCATCCCAAGGTAGTCAGTCCCTTTAGGAAACCACAGGAAGGGGGATGTGGAGCCCATCAGGACCTCTATGAGCCGCTTCCTGCCTGGGCAGGTCACAAGCAGGTCACAGGTCTGCGGTCATGTTAATACTTGGGAATCGTGGGTGCTTGTAGTGAGTCAAAAGGGCTGGGTGATGCCACAACCCCAACCTGGCCCTGGGACAGCCTTCCTGGAACAGGTGCTGAGACGTCACTCATTCAAACCCTCCCCCTTTTTGTTTAAAGATTCATTTTATATGAGAGAGAGAGGGAGGACAGAGGGAAAAGGAGAGAGGGGGAATCTTCGAGCAGACTCTCCACTGAGCCTGGAGCCCTACGCGGGGCTCAATCTCACGACCCTGAGATCATGACCTGAGCGGCAACCGAGAGTCAGACGCTTCAACCACTGGGCCCCCCAGGCGCCCCTCACTTACTCCTCCCTTTTATTTTTTATTTTTAAGAAGATTTTATTTATTTATTTGAGAGGGAGAGGGAGTAATGGAGAGAGAGAAGGAGAGCTGCAGAGGGAGAGGGAGAAGCAGACCTCCCTCTGAACAGGGAGCCTGATAGGGGGCTCGATCCCAGGACCCTGAGATCATGACCTGAGCCGATGGCGGATGCTTAGCGGACTGAGCCACCCAGGTGTCCCTCACTCCTCACTTTTTGTACTCATCTTGCAGACTGCTGAACCTCTTCTGTATGAGCTGCTCCCTCAGACTGCTTCTCTGATCACCTTTCCTGCCTGGGTCACTGCCCAAGAAGCAGTCCTCCAACACTGTGGCCTTCCTTTACCTTGTTCCTAGCTCCTTCTGGAGGCCTTACTGTGTGCTGCTGTCTTCTTAGGATTTGCCTCTACCTTGTTTCAGGGGCCCATTGCACTTTACACCCTGATGATATGTCCTTAACCACTGTCCCCCCGGGAGATAGGAACGACACCTGTCATTTGAACAGAGAGACATTCATATAAGACATTTTGACTAGATGATCCATTAGTCCACCTGCTAAGTGAAAGGGTAAAATAGAACATTAAGGTATAACCTAGTGGCCACCCCAAGAAGCTGCCACCAGCCCTCCCGCAGAGGGAAAAGATTGCGTTACCAAAATGCAGCGCCCCCTGCTGGCAGAACCTCGCCAGGACCCCAGGGGCAAAGCAAAAGCGGATTTGCAGCATAGGAAGGACAGGTTTGAAACTTAGAGACAATAAAGAACTTGGCAGCCAACCTGTGACTCCTCACCGACCACATTCTACACCGCGCTTAGAGCCGGGCTGCCTAGAGGGTGGTATTGGAAAGACACAGAATTTGGGGTCCGCTGCCAGATTTCAATGTGACTTGCTGGGCAAGTCAGCACTATCACCAAGCCTTCACTTCCTCATCTGTGAAATGGGAACATAACCCCTTGCCCTGCGTACTTCTGATGGGAGGAAGACAGTCAGCACACAGCAGTGTGTGCAAGGACCATGCAGCTCG
Organism: Mustela nigripes; assembly: GCF_022355385.1. Lineage (NCBI taxonomy): Eukaryota > Metazoa > Chordata > Mammalia > Carnivora > Mustelidae > Mustela > Mustela nigripes. Next base: position 38,266,383 of record NC_081572.1, read on the forward strand.
AGTTGACCTGCAGAGAGAAGGTGGTGGGGTGGCGTTCAGTAAATACTTCCCTGCAGAATAAAGTTGCAGTCTGTTTGGGGCGTTGAACTTCTTCTTTAAGCGTGTATCCCTTTGGAGCCTTCAAGGTTCTTCTTATAAGCAAGAAAGGCACACATGAGGCTTCGTGTCAGGAAACCTTCCCTGACAACAAGAACGTTGTATGAAAGAAAGCAAACCGTCTCTTCTTAGAGATGAGGTTCTGTTGCGTAAGACATCTCGGATAGACTCAGACAAAACACTCGCAGCTTTGTGGCAGGGCTGGGGGTGGGAAGTCAGAGGGAATCAGACTGCCCTTGTCCTTGGGGATGATCAGCCAGCGCTGGTGGAGCTCTTCCCCACATCTAATTTGGAGGCACATTTCGCAGCCCCACTGGCACTGTGTGGGCGTCAGAGATGTTGTCTTTTCTCATCTTAATGATGTTTTGCTCTAACAGAGACATTTCTGCTCCTCAGAGCTCTGCTCGATGCTTGGAGGTAAGCCTCCTGGGATGCCCCTGGGTGAGAGCAAGAGCTCGCTCCCAGCTTTAGGCACAGAGGTTACCATGGAGAAGCAGTCCCAAATGGGGAGGGCCCCAGAGTGTGCACCTCAACTGGTCCTGCATGCCTTGGTGGCCAGACTGGGGCACTGAGGGTGCAAACCCTCCCCTCCCCCCACCTCGACCCCAATCTCAGGGCCAGGGAACAGTCCTGTACCACATTTTGTGGGCCACTGCTTCGTCCCCCCTCCACAGAGGCAGGGGGGCAGATGGACTTGGGATTAAATCTGCCTCAGTTCTCTCCTGGCCCTGTGACTTCGGATAATTCTTTTAAACCTCTGTAGGTCAGTGTCCCTAAGGTAATGTAGGTGGACAGGCTTAGCTGAGTACTTCTCCAATGTCCTCAACCCCCTGTCTCTCGGGCTCCCTTTGAATTCACCCTCAAGATCCTGCCTGAATACTCTGATCAAAAGATACTTCTCCTAAAGTCATTCTTGCTCCATGTAGACTAAAGAATGTTCCGCAGTCCCCGTTGCCCAGCAGGTGAAATTGAAATCCTGAATGTTGGCCTTTGGGGCCCACTGACATCTGTGGTTTCCAGTTTTGCTCCTTCCTTCTAACCTACACTTTTACCCCAGCAAACTTGGGCTGCATCACAGTCCCTAGGAATAGCCAACAGCCTTCACACCCAGGCAATGGACCACAGTGGCTCTTCTGTCCTCAAACTGGCCTCCCTTCTCCAACCCATTCGATGGCTGAGCCTATTACCACCTCCATTTTGAAACTTCCTCAGGGCTCCCCAGCCCAATCTTGTTTCTTCCTTCTCTGAGCTTCATTGGGATTTTTTTTTTTTTAAAGATTTTATTTATTTATCTGACAGAGATCACAAGTAGGCAGAGAGGCAGGCAGAGAGAGAGAGGAGGAAGCAGGCTCCCTGCTGAGCAGAGAGCCCGATGCGGGACTCGATCCCAGGACCCTGAGATCATGACCTGAGCCGAAGGCAGCGGCTTAATCCACTGAGCCACCCAGGCGCCCGGATTTTTTATTTTTTAATGGGGTTTATATATTGCAGGATTTTTATTTTGCTACAGATGCAAAAGGATGAGCTGGTAGGCAAATATAGTAGGTTTGAGTCCCGAGCCTATCAGTGGCAAGTCATAGCTTTAAATAAATTTGATTCAACTCCCTTAGTACTTTATGGGGCTGTTGAAAGGATTTCAGATCATGTATATGAAGTTACGATCACAGTGTCTAATAAAGGTACTTGTAATTATCATGATTATACTGCTTTAGGTACATATGAAGCACTCAATGACAGTCTATTGAATTGATTGAAGGTGTGCACATAGAGCCTGAAGGCAGTAATATTGGACCTAAAAATTATAAATTGGTATTTTTAAGAATCGGATTTATCATCACAGAGTATAAACAAACATGTGCTCATTGGAGAAAATTTATAACATATGTGTGTGTTATAAAAAGATAGAAAGAAGCCTCCCATAATTTTACAGGTCAGTGGTAATGACTCTTATATTTTCTTCCAATTTTGCATGCATTTTACATAAGGGGATCTCATACAAATATATAGTTTTATTTATCACAGTTGTATGTGTCATAAATACACTTTAGAGGCTACTGTTTAAATTATCATATAAATAATATGTAATAGAAAATAAATACAGAAAATATTGAAGCATTTAATTAAATACCTAAATCTAGCATACTATTAATATTTGGCTATATTTTTCCAATCTTTATATTTGCACTTTTGCCTATTTCATATAGCAGTATTAGAGTAAGAGCATTTTTCTATGCCATGAAACAATTTTCTGATGTCCTTTTTTATGGCTACATAGTATTCTATCTTATAGCTATCGCATAATTTAATTCTATCCCTATGTGTAATTAGGATGTTTTTCTATTTTTCCCATTATGAATACATCTTTTTCTGAATTTCAGATTATTTCCGTAGAAAAGGGAGAGTGATTTTATTAGTTATAAAAAAATAAATTTTAATGGCTTATGAGGGAGTAAGTCTGATGTGACCAAGTCTGGAGGAGGGGCTGTTCCTGAGCTGGCTAGGTCAATGACTCAGTGATCTCATCAAGGATCCATATACCTTCCATCATTTTGTTCCTCTGTTTTCTTCTGTGCATAGTATGAATGGGTGTCATGACAAGTGATTTATGTATATGATCTCCTTTCAAAGGAGTCTAGGAGTAGACAGTCTAAGGAGTGGACCTGTTATCATTCCTATTGCCCGTTGTACAGACGAGGACACTGAAGCCTGGCATGATATTTTGGCTAAGATCACACAGCACCTAAGAGGTGAATGAAGCTCTTCTTTGTGTCTCTCCCCTGCCTTTTTGACTTGGTGAATTTCAAGGCCACAGAAAATGCCAAAGAATAGTCTGGTGGATGCCTGTATTTCCTTCACCAGCAGCCACCTTTCCTTCCTTCCACTCTCACTCACTCTGTCTTCCAGTTGCAAGCCATTTGAAGACATCACGATTGTGGGGTCTCTCTTTTCAAATGTTTCAAAATGAAATATGATACACTTGCCAAAGTGCACTTCTTATGTGAACAGTAGGATGAGATTCCACAAATTTGATCCCACAGCCAGCGCTCCCCTCCCCTGAAGCCTGGGGGACACTGACTAGAAATAGAAGTGGGTTTGGTAAGAACGTGGAGGGTCAGCAGCACCATCTCAGGCCACCACCCCCCCACTCTTCCCTTTGGGCTGGAAATGGAGACTTGTCATGAAGTACAAAAGAGTTGGGGGCCCTACTGACTTCTAGCAGAGAAGGACTAGTTCTGGTTCAGCACAGACTTTCTCGTCAGAGAGACCTGCTTGGGAGTCTCAGCTCCTTTTGTAACTTGCTGTGCGATCTTCATCACGATGCCTAGGCATCAGCCTCCGTGGACCACTGTGGATGGAGATGGGCAGAGATCGTGCACCTAAACCGTTGATCATGATGCCTGATACACAGCACGTGTTCAAGAAATGGGATCTGTTGTTGTTATGATGATGATGATGATGATTTGGTTTAATAGCCTTGCTAGATAGGCATTATTGCCCTCCCCCTTTTACAGGGGAGAAAACGCGCTCAGACAAAAGAATAAAACGAACCTAGGACACTTGACTCCTAAGAGACGGAGCTAGGATTCACAATTAGGTTTTCTGACTCTAAACGTGTTGATCCCAATGAATCGATCAGGCCTGGACAAATGGGAGACTAAATCATACCTTGGAAGATCCATTGGTTAACTGACGGCTTTATAATAGGAGAAGTCATTGTCAAGCAGCCAGCGAGCCGGTGCTGGCAGGGTCGGCACTTTCTTCTTCCCGAGAGGAAAACGCAGAGGGCTGTGCGGGGTGGTGCGGAAGACTGGAGCTTCCTTTGGGATCACCCTGCCCCCCTGCCCCAGGCCTTGCAGACACCCCAGAAAGCACGGGTCCTGGAGAAGAGAGCCCAGGATCTCATCAAGACTTCTTTCCTAACCTGTCATGTCTGTCCCTTCCCCAGGCTGGGCTCCAGCCCTCCGCGGAGAAAGCAGGGGTGTGGGGCTGGGGACTCCAGGTCCCTGCTCATTGCTGCTCCAGGTCCCCCCAACACCTTTCTGTCAGTATTCAGGAGGGGTATTTTCTGGTTTGGTTTTGTTTTTGTGTTTTTTTGTTGTTTTTTTGTTTTTTTAAAATAACCTACTTCACTATTACTTTGTTACTTTTCAAGTGACTGGCAGCAGATAGACTTCACCTCGATATTGGCGGGGAGAATGTGGTTGGCATGGATGATAGTCTGATTTCATTTTAGTTTCGCTTCTTTTGTGTTCGGAGGAGGAGGAAGGGTGTTCCCTGCGCACCCCTTCCCCCCACTAGTTCCCTAGAAAAGAGGGGGCGCACACAGCAAGGGTATCTGATGGGTGCAGATGGCCCTGAGGTGTCTCCCCCAGATGCTGTCTGGGACCACTGCTCACTGGCTTTCAGCCTCCCAGAGCCCATGCCCCTGGGGGTCTCAGGTCGCTGAGATCCAGGCCACTGGCCAGAGGCAGAGTCAGACCTGCCTCGAGTCTAGATTCAGCCACTGACCCAGGAGTAGGGCCTGGGGTTAACCACACCAGGCTTCCGGTGAAGATGTTCTTTGATTTTAAAGCACATGCCTACCTTCAAAGAGCCTCCACTTCTCCCCAGGAGATGTGGACGGGGATTTCTGTCATGGTGGATAATAAAATAATAACTGATCTTCAGTGAGCTTTCCCTAGTTGCGGGGCACAGTGTGACATAGTGTCATGATGTCACTGTCTCTCAAGTCATGCTACAGCTGGATACCACATGCGAACCCTTGTTTATAGACGAAGAAACAGAGACTCGTATCTGCCACGAGCTCTGTATGTATGTCAAGTAAGCCTGGAGGGCAGGCCCCAGGAAGCCAAAGGAAGAGAGAATGCATGTTTTGTGAAAATTGACCTAATGCGTATTTTCAAATAATCCTCATTAATCCTTTTGGTTCCGTGGAATAGAGGAAGAAATCATAGACCTCCAAGGCAGTGTAGGAAGGGTGTATCATGCTTATTTTATCAAAGCACAGGCATTCATTGCAAAAGCACTGAGTGAAATGTCTCTGTGTCCGGCTCTGTGCCAGGCTCCATAGATACGAGCTGGACAAGCTAGGGTCTGGCCCTGGACGAGCTTCTGGACTGTGGTCACGGCGTATTGCGACATCTGTGCTGTCCACAGGAGAGTCCACCAAAGGCTGGGACCGAGGAGCGGACAGGGAGCTTTCCCCGGAAGGGGAAGACCGTGAATGTCCGTGTTCCCATCACAGCTGTGTAATGCCGAGGGAGATAAACCACCCACTGGGTGTTTGCAGACACGGCCTGCAGGCCAAGTGTGGCCCCACGGCCTGTTTTTGCATGGCCCTCTGGCTGAGAATGGGCTTTTGCATTTCTAAATGATTGGGGAAGATCAACAGAAGATTGGTATTTTTTGATACATGAAAATTATAGGAACAATTCAAATCGAAGTGTCCTTTAGTAAAGGCGTATTGCAACAAGGTCACATTCATTGTTTACGTATTGTCTGTGGCAACAGAGTTAGGAATAGTGACAGAGACGTTGTGGCTTACAAACCTCAAATTTTTATGCTTGAGCCCTTTGCAGAAGTTTGTGGCCCTCTGCTATCTAGCATTGCAAATTATGTAAAACACACAGACACACATACATACATGTACGTACATACTTATGTGTGTCTGTGTGTTTTACACAATTTGCACCATCTGCCCTCCAATGCTTCGTCTAATCCTCCCAATCACTGCGTAAGTGATTAGGCATTCACAGTCCCTCTTTTCAGACATCCCCACTGAGGATCCAGGAAGATAAGCTCCTTGCCCAAGTGCACAGCTAGTAAGCAGGGAGCCCAGGGCAGGCCGTAGTCTGCTCCAGTGCCCTGCAGGGGCATAGACTGACTGCATGCTTGAGGCCACAGCCCCGTGTGATCAGGGGCTGGCTGGCTCTGGAGATGCAGGTCTGTGATCCTGGTGGGGGGGTGGGCATCACAGGACTTCCATCCTGAGGATTAGGTGACCTTTAGTATCTTTCAACTCTCTGAGCCACAGCTGTGTGATTTCTGGGCAATGCTGCAAAGGGCTGGGCTACAGGCCATCACCAAAGGCTTCAGCCACAAGGTGAGACTCTATGTGGGGTCTCATTCCCCATGCTCCAGCATGGCGTTCTGGAGCTCTGTCGTTCTGAGCGGGGACGCTTGGAGGCTTGAATCTGTTTCTTTGCAGATGGAACTACAGTGACCTGGAAACAGCAGCTAATCCGCACCTTTGTTCTTCCCTCTCTACGGGAATGTCCCTGGGGCCCTGTCTAAGGCCAGCCCTTGGTACCCACCCAGCATAGTGCAGTGGTCTGAGGGGAGGGGGCGGTACATGGGTTTGGGAGTTGGTCGGACTCTGATTCAAATCCCAGTCCTGACACTTACGGGCTGTGAGTATAGGACAAGGGACCTCATTGCTTTCAGCCTCTATGTCCTGCTCTGCAAAATGGGAACAAGAGGAGTACCTAACCACTTTGGCCAAGAAGGTGAAGGTGGGGGAGGGGACCACGTCTCAAGTGCCTGGGACATGGCAGGGTCCAGTAAAGTTACAATCTTATTTCATATTAAAAAAACAAAAACAAAAAAAGTGAGAATCTGGAAATATTTAAGAGGGCCTGAAAACTCATAGCTTATGACTGAACTCCATTCAAACACCTAAGGAAAAATATCAGTCTTCTGGATGGCCTCCTTTGACTAGAAATTAAAAGTCCTAAGCAGCAGCCTATCTTTGTATTTGAGACCATCCAGATATCTTCAGAATTCTTCTCTTTGAAGGATAGATGGAAAATTCATGCATCTCCATCCTCACTGGATCCTGACTACTAGCCATCCCTAGACTAGCAGGGACCTTTATTCTGTGTGCCATTTGCATGGGTATGTCTCCCTGCATGAATGACCCTCCTCTCTTTCTTTGTTTCATGGACTCCTATTCATCCTTCAAAACCCGGCTCAAATAAAACTGCTTCAAAACCGCTTCTATGAAACCTCCCCTTGCACCCTCATTGATTCCTCTTCCAGGTCCCCCAGCACTTTGTACATAAGCTGTGTTAGAGAATTTAGTCTATTGTATTTTTTAGTTCATTTTTGATACTGCACCTTATAAAGAGAATCTAAGTTGAGGCTGTCTCTGAGCGGTAATCAGAATAAAAGACCAGAGGAGCAGAGCCACATTCCTAGAGAATTTGCCTGGACCTCCACAGGCATGATGCTGTCACCCCAGAGGGGACGTGACGACATGCGCTCTCCCCCATGAGATGGTGCTCATGGTTTTCCTTTCCATCTGGACTAAAACTATGTGATGTTTACACCACTGTGGGGCAGAAAAAAACTGTGAATTGCTTTACAATCCACACATCAGATTTCATGTCCTCTCATATTTCATGTCCCATCAGATTTATGAAACTTCCGGTTCTCTGTCTCACTTAGTGGAAGTCAGAAGTTCATACCCTCAGCTCAGGTGCAGGTGCAGGGGAAAGCACGTGTCTGGGCCTCATGATGGGTATGGAGAGGGAACAAGCCCCATCCCTTCTCCTTTCCCCCCATATGGCTACACATACATATGCCCTTTGTCCTCCTGTGCCCCCACCCCCAGTCTTAGATTGTGTGCTGGTGTCTGCTCCCCTGACCTGGCCCTGCCACCCTGACCTGTGCATAGCCCCATCTCTGCTCACTGCAGAGCCCCTGGGCCCCCTGGTTCAACCTTCCCAAAGATCCCACGTGGAAGTCTCAGTTGGCACCCTCCAGAGAGGAGAGTCTTCTCAGTCTCTTCTCGCCCACCCCCTTCCAGGATGGGTGACCCCACAAGACTCTGAGTTCCTAGAGGGTGGTACATGTGTCTTGTTCACTTTTGTGTGAGCTCACGGCCTCGAGCACTGTGTCTGGCACATAGGGGGTCTTCCTCAGTTGTGAAATGAATGAATGAGCGAGTGAAGGAACAAATGAATGCAGCATAGTGACCAGGCTTCTGATGAACATGTATTGCTCAGAAGAGGTCTGATGGAAAGCCAAGTGTAATTGGTTTCCAACTTCTTTTGGTGTTGGGAGAAATATTGTTACTTCCACCAAGGCAGGGAGCCCCTGGAACTTCTGACCTCCTGTGACTTCCCTCCAGCCTTGGGCTCCCTGATCCCATTATTTCACACCCATAGTGAGGCAGCAGGGGAAGGATTCTCGAAAGACCCACAGGAGCAGCATCGCAGGCTCTCTGATGCTCGCTCAGTAACAGGTGGCACATAATTGTGCAGATCCGTGTGCAGAAACCGGGGCTGAGCAGCCATCCTGGCTGTGACCCATGGAGACCAAGGGAACCCATAATGGGACCCGGCCCATTCCTCCCACTCTGCACTTAACACGTGGCACCTTCATCACAGGACTGATCCCCGTGCCCCACGGCATGGCGTGGACTAAGTTCTGATGATCTCCTGCTTTCATCTGCGCTGCTGGGCGTGCCTCCCGAGCCCCGAGAGGGGGATTGCCGTGTCAGAATCTCATTATCTTTCTGCTCTAATGGCATTGTCGTGTCCGCTCGGAGACTTGCGGCCGGTGGGCACGAGTCCTTCTCCTCCCACTTGCTGCTGTGTTCCCTGGCACGACGGGTGGCTCGACTGGCTCTGCGGATAAGCACATCAGGGGAAGCCTGATGCGTTTGCATTCTTTGGGGGGCTGAGTCAGAGCAGGTGGCTTCTGCTGGCTCCCCCTCCAGAGACCTCAACAGCTGTGGGGAAACTTCGTAAGAGTCGCTGAGGCTGCGGGGTATCCTCTGTCACACGATCTGTAAGGGGCCTGGCATGGAAGCTCAAGGTCAGGACAGCACTTGCCCCCCAGCTTTTGTGCTGCTCTTGTGGGGTCTGTCTCTGCATCCGACCCTGCTGGCCTAGACCTTCTTGGTTAGCTTGTCTTCTGCTCAAACCATTCTGCCTCCCTGGGGGCCTCTGCTTCCTGAGTCAGCAGTCTCGGTTCACAGCCCCAGGGCTGCCCTCACGGGTGGGCTCGCTGGTCCTGAGACCATCAGGGACCGTGGTAAGCCCCACCACTACTTCAAGGTTGTGAATCCTTTACCCATTTTATGCTTCCACCAATCCTGTGAGATAGACATCACGATGTTCCTTTCCCAGATGGGAAAACCGAGAATAAGTGACTTGAGCTCAAGGGCTTGTGGTGGATGCTCGCATCCTTGAGCTTCGGGGCCAAGCATCTGTCTCAGGAGTCCGTAGAGCTGCCTCATCTCGGGCAGCAGCAACCACACACAATCATACTTCTGGGAGCAGGGATCTGCTGTTCCCTTGAGAACTGGCACAGGGATCCAAATGGATTCTCAACCACCCTTGACAGTGCGACGGTCCTGTTCTGTTGGGCAGCCCAAATGTTAGCTTCAGGAGAGATTCTGGGAGGAGGGGACAAGGGGAGCAGATGGGATGGCCGCCCTGCGGGTCCATTTTATGGGTGGCAGACCTCGTCTCCAGATCTGCCTTGATCACTCTGCCCGTGAGGGGTGGATTCTGGCAAGAGAGACAGGGGTAAGAGCACAATAGCTTTGGGTCTGCACAGCACTTTCCAACAAGCAACAGACTCTCACCACTCTATTAGCTCACCTCACCCCCCATCTCAGCCTCCCAGGGCAGCCCTGCAAAGCAGGCAGCAGAGAAATGTTCCCACTTGGCACACAAAACAACCGTGATGGCGAGAGAGAACGGATCCCGATGGTCCGCACCTGACAGAACCCTGCTCTCTTGGTGTTCCTCCCTCTCTCCTGTAAGTTCGCTTCCCATCCAAGGACTATGCTCCTTGCCACGGTCTTACCTTCTTTAGCCACGTCCCTCGCCGTTTGTCTGTCTGCCTCTCTCTGGGCATCTGTGCCCTACCTGTAAAACAGATACTTCAGCGTGTCCCTAATCAGCAGCCTTCTCCTTGAGTCTGGTGATATTTGGACCTGGAAGTTCTTACTGTCCCCAGCAACCACTGCCGCTGTCGCCACGCTTAGCCCCAGGCTGCGTGGTACCTTCAGCATTTCCCCTGCTAAAGCTCAGTCCCCCAAGGGCCACGCTGCCAGGTGATGAGGAAGGAAGCAGATAGCAAACCCTGCCCCCCACAGGAAGCGCAAGGAAAATCCACAGCCTTAAACAGGCGCTGCATGAAGTGGTCCATAAATTGCAGCTTAAAATTTAGAACTGCAGTCCAGTTCCTATGTGGGCTGTCAGACTGAATTTATGCCACGCGGTGACCGGGAAACCTCCAGACAAGGATTTCATTTAGAGTGACTGGCTTGTCCGAAGTGAACACATGTCTTTTCTAGAACCCACCTGCGTTCTAGGTTACAACCCAATTCCCATAGACAAAATTCTAAGGAAACGTGCACCTGACAGGTATAGATAACTCGGCTACCAGGAAATAAGATGCCGGGAGAGTGAACCCGAGGAAACAACCACGGGATTTAACTTCCCGAACCTCGCCAATAAAATGGGCTCAGAACAGGGATGGGATGAAATGAGAAAGTGTGTGCAGTGTGTTTAGCATGGGGCTGGTCCGCACAATGGACGTTCGATGAAAGCTCATGGCTCTGACTATAGTCTCCGTTGACTTTTCTAATACTACTGTTCAACGAATGTTGGCTCTCCCCGCTTCCTTTCCCTATCATTCATGTGCAGACAAAAGAAAAGCAGCACGCTTAGAAGAATCACAGGATTTGGTATCAGGTGGCTTAGAGTTGCATCCTGGTCCCCTGGGGTCTGTCCCCTGGTCTATAAACCGGGCAGTGGCCTTTGCACGTTCTCTTGCTGCGCAAGGTTGTTTGAGGGGGAAACAGCGTGAGGGCTCTGGAAGTATTTTGCGAACTGTAAAGTACGATGCAAATGTAGCCCACCCATATTTCTGTATTAATTTCTTCCATCTTCTTCCCCACAATGTGTCTGTCCTGAAACGTGGTGGATGGAGTGGTCGGGGATGAAGTGGAGGAGGCAAGAACAGAGGGAAGTCATGGTTTCTGTCCTCATTCTGGGCTTTCTCCATTGCAAGACCAGCCTTCTTCCTGAGGTTTTGTTTTGCCCCTTGGGATGAGGGGGAGGGGGTGGACCAACACCTTTTCTTTCTACTACTCTGGGAGTCAAGGAATCGAAGAGTGCTCTGGAGTTTACAGGTTCTGGCTTTGGGACCCACTCTGTCATTCCCTCATCTTGTGTGACCTCAAGTTGGCCCTCTTTCTGGGCTGTAGCTTTCCCATGCATGAAATGGGAGTGATACACCCACTCACAGTCATTGGAGAATTAAATGAGATTTCCTTTGGAAGATTGAAAAGGGTGGAACCCGCAGCGTCTAGGATGTCTTGCAAAGTTGATGTGTGGAGGCTTTGTGGGGGAGAGAGACCCTTCTGGAATGGTGATGTCCACTCATTAGGGGGGAGAGTATGGGTTCTGGAAACCGTGAGGGCGAGGACCGCCGTGGCGCTGTGAGGTTAGCCTGCAACACAGGGCATGGTTTTTCTAAAACGGAGGCGGCAGCCGGCATCCATCGCTCTGCTAATGAAGCAGAGAGTCGTCCCTGCCTCCAGAGCTGTCCGACTTGAATTACATCTTAGCAACACATACCGTCTTCCTCTGGCAAAATGTGCAGTCGGGAATAAAAAAAGCTTGACCCCTGACTTCAGGGCCCCAATCTGTCTCTGCCATTTGTTTCCATAGTGATTGTCACTGAGAGATGACCTGTCACTTGCTCATCCATGGCTGTCTCCCGTGCAATTCCTGCCTCCTGCACATGCCCTCGGCCCCCCAGTCGGAGAAAGGATGGTCCCTGGGAAGCAGTCAAGGAAGGGGGAGGCAGATGAGCTGGGCCTGTACCCCGGCTCTGGCACTGGCCGCTCTGTGACCTTGAGCGAGATCCCCGTGCTTCTCTGGGCCTCCGTGTCCTCCCCCGTGAAATGAGCTCTCCATGCTTAGGTGACATCCCGAGAGGTTCAGAGACACCATAAGAATGAAGGCAGGTCTCTGCTCGGGTCAGGAGGAGCTCAGTCCCTCCATCTCTGTGACAGGGACTGAAGCAGCAATGTTGCGGCTGTGAGATCACATCTGCCAAGCTGGGTCTCTAACCCTTGGATTCGCAGCCCTCCCAGGGCCCGCCGCACAGCCACAAGGCGACCCCTGCTCTGTGCATGGGCCTCTTTTCACTCAGGCTACTCCTCCCGCCCTTGGTGTTTCCAGGGTTCCTCATCCAACCTCTCATCCAGCTTTGAAAAGTTGGCCCAGCTTTGGGACCTCCTGTGTTTGTTCCTGGGCCCACCTGGATTATATATTATATATTAGGGCCCTGGTGAGGCTCCCTGGGAATGTTGTGTCTGTATAGTTCCCTGGCTTCTTCCCACCCTGTGTTGCCCTGTGGTCATATGGACACAACAGAACATCCTTTCTCTGGCCCAGGATAGAATCTGGCCGGTGACAGTGGCTCTGTTCTGGCATATGCATTCTGATGTCTGAGAGAACCCCTGATCAGGCTGTGGCCATCATAGAAGCTCTCTCTCCTGCCCCAGGGAGAAGCTCAGAGGTTGCTTCCCTTCAGGGCTCCCCTCCTGCCTCCTCCCGTTCCTTCTGCTCCTTTCCTTCACTCTGAGCCACATGGACAGAAACCACCACTGCAGTCTGGCTTGGCTTGTCTCTGGGGCACCGCTGCTGCCTCGAGCTCTCTGCCCACAGTGGAGAGGATGCTGGGCCAGAGACTTCCAAATCCACCCCAGCCCACTAACCCGGATGGAGCTGCATCTCTAAGTCTGAGAGGTACAGGAGGCTGGGAGCCCAGGAGGGCTCTACCAATCTTTCTCTTGGGGTCCCCTGTGGGAGGAGCCATCCGGCTGCAGAGGGCTGCTGTGGAGAAGTGGGATTCTCTTTCCACCCCTGGTGCTCTACGAGGGCAACCTCCCTTCTGTGCCTCTGCCCTTTGTGCCCCGCTCTGGGGGTGGGGCAGATCTGTTGCTTTTCCTCCAAGAGAGTCTGGTAATGGAATGAGCCAGAAGAACTTCCTCCCTGCATTGGTGGCCGCTGTCCTTCCAGCTCACCCCTGAGCCTCTGAGTGGGGCTCCCTGCGGGGGCTCAGGTTCTTCTGGCCCATCGACGGGGTCCCACTGTGGTTGAGTTCACCTGGATCCCTGCGGTTGGCTCTCCTCTATCAGCCGCCCCCTGCCCTGTGCCCCATCACCACCACCCTCTGCCTTCCTCTCTGCACGTTGTCCAGGACATCTGGTCGTTCTGCTCTCTCTGCACCGCTTCCCCTGGCGGGGGACTTCAGTGGCTCATCACTGCACTTAGAATGAAATCCAAACACCGCAGCCTACCCCTCAAGGCCCTCTGAGATCTTATCCCCCAACCCCCGTTTCTCTCCAGCCTCACAGCCCGTGCCCTCCCTCCTGGTCTAGACTCGAGCTGCACTGACTTTCTGCTTCTCCATGCCCTGCCATGCATTCCTCCTGACCTATCATCATTTGGTTCTTAGGTCAGATGCCAAAGGACGTGACACCCCAGCCTGGATCAGGACCCCTGGTGGGTTTCTTTACTTCTTCTTCTTCTTCTTTTTTAATAAACATCTAATATATTATTTGCCCCAGGGGTACAGGTCTGTGAATTATCAGGCTTACACATTTCACAGCACTCACCATAGCACATACCCTCCCCAATGTCCATAACCCAGTCACCCTCTCCCTACTCCCCCACCCCCCAACAACCCTCTGTTTCCAAAGATTCAGAGTCTCTTATGGTTTGTCTCCCTCCTGATCTCTTCTTGTATCACTTTTCCCTCCCTACGCCCCACAACCCCTTACCCTGCCTCTCACCTTCCTCATATCAGGGAGATCATATGATAATTGCCTTTCTCTGATTGACTTATTTCGCTTAGCATAACACCCTCTAGCATAACACCCTCTAGCCTTAGCATAACACATCATTGTAAATGGCAAGATTTCATTTCTTTTGATGGCTGCATAGTATTCCTGTGTGTGTGTGTGTGTGTGTGTGTATGTATCACATCTTCTTTACCCATTCATCCCCTGGTGTGTTTCTTTAAAACACCCTGGATCTTGCCTCAGAGTCCCGGACCAATTTGCAATGATTTGCATACTGTGATTATTTGAGGGGTAACCCTTTCCTCCACTCACCTAGAAGCTCTGTGAAGGCAGGAACCGGGCTTTGGTACAGTGTTGTCCCCAGCACTGCACCTACCACAGTGCCTTGTTACGTGCAGCTTTGAGTTTGTTGGAAGGAAGGAAGGAAGGAGGGAGGGATAAGCAAGTGGAGACTGTGTGTTACTCTTGGCTGCACCCTGGGCGCCTGGTGTCATGTTGTGTGGGCAAACTGTGGGTATAAGGAGAGAGGCTGGCTGGGCTCCAGAGAACCACTGAGTCAGGGAGCTAGTACAAAAAGAATGGATCTCTCTACGGCTCGTTTTGGAGACCTCAGCCACAACCGACTGTGCTCTGCCTTTGGACCTTGACTTGGGGTCCCCCAAGATCGGGCCTTGCTCAATGAGAAAGGGCACCAGATTGGGGGGGGCGCTTTAGGACGACCCCTCTGGAAGCTGCCATTATGGCCACATGGTGGCACAGGCTGGGCATCTGGCTCCCGCGGGGAAGCCAGAATGTGTTCAAGATGCCCACAGAGATACACTGAGGAAACCAGCCTGATGCCCTTGCTCCCAGAGCCAACTCACTCCCTGGAAGGGGAGGGGTGATGGAAGGGAAGGCTCGTGGTTCTTGGAGTTCAGTGCGCCTTGGACAGTGACTCACTGAGGGCAATGTCTCCCTCCCAGGGCTGAGGTGATGAGGGTGGGCACTTTCATCTCCCTCCCCTTGCACCCCTGGTGTTACTGGCATCGAGCCCTTAGGAGCTACCTTCATTAAGTGATGGATACCTTGATCTTCTTTGGACCAAGGAGATCCCTGTTCTCCACAGTGGTGACCAGCACGACCCACTGGTCCTAGATGCCCATGGGCAGCTGATCTCTGAAGGGGCTGCCGTGGAGGGGATGGAGCTCACCTGTTTCTGGAGCCGGGGTCCGAGGGTGGTGGTGTTGTGGGCGGCAGCAGCGCGAACTCTTTACGCCCCAGTGCTCCGGCTCCCACTGCCCACTCGCCAGCCCTTTGACTTCACCCCAGCCCTGGAGTTCCTAGGGGGTCTCTCCAGCTTTGTGAGACTCACCCCATCTGTGGGAATCCGCCAGTCAGAGCCACATCCTCTCCAGGATCCAGAAGGGCCGCGTGGTGGAACATGCCTTCTCTTGATTCACTCATGCTCTGTTTGCTCATAGTGAAGGGTGCCCAGGGAACAGGAGGAGTTAGATCCGGCCCCAGTCTTCCTCAGCTGACGTGCCTGCGACCTTAAATAGCCTCCTCACTTCTCTGGACTTTTGTTGTCTCATATGAAAAACAAGAGATCGAAAAAAGGCAAAATCACTGGGCCTAGAGCCAGCTGCTTCTAGGCCTCATTCACCTACCAATGGGCTGTGTGGCCTTGAGAAGGTTACTTGCCCTCTCTGATTTTTCTTTCTGCACAGGACTAATGGGGAGAATTAATGAGATAGTCATGATATGATTGTATTAATTGTGAGGTCAACGAATAGGAGGAGGTGTCCTTGCCGTATTTAAGGAAACTTCTGGTTCGACCATCTTGTGACAGTGGCTATAGAGGACAGCCAAAAATGATGTCCCATGCTGTGTGGAGACAGCAGGAGGGGGCTGAGGACCCAGCAGTGGGCTGGCAGGCATGGTTCCTGGGTGCAGCCAGGATGAGCTGAGTGAGCAGCGGGACCCAGAGGTCATGATAAGCATAGTTCTGGACGGATGGTGGGGAGTGAGTATAAGCCAGTCTGAGCCTAGGAGCCAAAGCCTTGGCCTCTCTGGGCTCAATCCTGCCTCTCCCCTCTGTTAACTGTGACTCGATGTCTCCAAAGCTTTCCGTTGCTCTGTGGGCAGAGTGGGGTTAACCATAGGGGAAGTGGTGAGGAGAACTGGAGAAGACGCAGGGGGAGTTTACTTGTGAAGGATGTGAGAGTGTTTTCTAAATCTCAGTTGTTCCTATGGGGAGCATAGAAAGCCAGACACCCTTCCCAGAGGTGGGGAGTCGGTAGGAACTGGCCAGGGTCCAGGGTCCTCACGGTATCCAGGCGCCGGAAGCGGCAACAGCAGCCTTAGCGGGCATCGGGAATGGGTACAGAGAGCCAGCAGCCCCATGAGGGGAGAGGGCCCTGCTGAAGAAGGCATCAGATTCTGCCCCTGCACCCAGCCAGGCCCAGGGGTTTCAGGGCACCAGCCCCCACCTCCTGGCCTCCAGTCCCTGCAGCACTAAGAAGGTCACGTTTTCTTTCCCCCTTTAGGCCAACCTCCCAAACTCCCACACCTTACAGGAGAGCAGAAAATGGACAATATTTATAGGATTACCACGGGAAGCCCCAGGCAGATATTTAAAGTTCAAGCAGCTCAGGAAACCCATCTGCCCTGGGGGGTCTCTTCAAACTAGGCCAGGGAAGGAAAAAAATAAACTGCAGTCGCTGGCACTGATGCTTCCCCAGGGATCCGGGCCAAGCCCGAGGCCCGGTTCCCTAAGAAACTCCTTCTCCCTGATCTTTGACTTTCAGGTGTCCCAAATCATGGTGAGATGAGGGAGCCCTGGCAGGAACAGGTGTACTAGCCCTGAAAGTCAGCATCCGCTCTGGATCAAGAAGCCACTTCTGGTAATCTAAAATGAAACCATAAAGGCAGTAAAAAAAAAAAAAAAAAATCCCTTTATGAATGAAGTATCTGTGGGTTTTGGATTTAGGAGAGACAATGTCAGAAAATACCCCACATACCTGACAGGGGGACGGGGCTGGTTAGGCAATTCACGGCATCACCATGAAAACTCTGCCGAGACGGCGAGTTCTGCTGTCACAGAAAGCAGAGGGAGGCCGGAGGCCGTGTTGAGATCGACCTCTACCAGTCAGAAAGAACTCTGCATGGAAAGAGAAAGGCAGGGAGGTGCCCACATGTTTTTGCACTATAGAATCTCAGATGGTTTCTTTCTTTTCTCTTCTCTCTCTCTCTCTCTTTTTTTTTTTTTTTTTTTTGGCTTGCTCCAAGTTCTCCTGAGCGAGTCTGTGTTGTTTCTCAATGAAAACAAAACCCCAGACAAGGCCTGAACTCTGGCTGAGGAGACATGTTTGCCAGTAGGGGGGCTGGGCCTGCAGCCAGGGTGCCCCCTGCTGAGGTACCTCAGGGACCCAGCCTCCCCAAGTCACCAAGGCAGGACAGGGCCAACCTGGAGGGCCCTAGCTCTGTCCCCTCAGGCATGGCGGAGGGAGAGCGGTGAGAATTTACTGAGCACCTACTGTGTGCCAGCTCCTAGGCGAGGTCCTCCGTGGGCCCTGCATACGTAGTCACCATAACAGCCATTTTTAGTCCCACTGTGTGGCTGAGGAGCTAGGCTCACAGGGATGTGTTAAGGCTTGTTTCCTTCTCACGGCCTTGGAGAACCATGTTGATTGATACAGGATTGACATTAGAGTTCAGGCTCTAATTCTAGAGTGGAAGAAATGAGGCCCAGAGCCTCACAGAGCCACATGGAGAGGTGGCCTCTCAGGTCCTGTCCTGCCCAGAGGCGGGGGTTCACCTCACCCTGTGACCCTTGCTCTCCTCCTCTGTCCTCCTGGATCCTCAGTGTCTGGAAGCTTCTGTTCTGGGCTGTGCCACTTAAGCCTGGCTTCCCCCTCCTTGGAACCTCTGCTAGTTCCCTCAGGAGCCTTCCACTGTCTGCCATAGTTGGGTTCCTGCAGACCTGCCTGGTAACCGCTCACTTGCAGGGGCTGCTCCCATCCTTAGGTCATGTGTAGCCCTCAAAGGAAGTATAACAGGGCACAGGCTCAGCCTCCATCTGGTCTCTTTCATCTGATACCTCTTTTACCAGACTTTGGCAGGCATAGACCGCTGAGATGGGGTTCTTCAAGCCTTTAGCTAGCCGCCAGGGTCCTAACGTTCTTCCTTGCCCTTGGGCTTGGTGAAACTCTGACTACCCCCACCCTCCACCCCCCACCCTCCACTCCCCACCCCCGCCAGCCCAACTCAGCTTTGCACTTCCCAGCGTCCATCAGGGCCTGCTTCTGAGGGGTCTCGTGTCTGCCTGGACCTGGAAAAGCTTTATCTGACACCCTGTTGAAAGAACCCTCCCTCCCTCTGCCCCCTGTTCTCACTTAGAGGGAGAAGCTCCTCAGGGCTAAGAGCCCTCTTTGCTTTCATTAAAGCCCAAGTGCCGGGCTCTTGGCAATCACATCAGGAAGTAACATTTACTGACCGCTTATGACATGCTCTTCCTGCTCCAAACACTGCGCACGATTGTGTCCTATAACCCTGCAGTGACCCTCAGGCTTAGGAACTTTCATTTCCCCATTTTATAGCTGAGGAGCCTATGGCTCAGGGCAGTGAGCACACGCCCCCAGGGCCACCACGCAGACTGCGATGGGCATAGGTGGTCTTGCTCAGCCTGTCTCCTGCGCCACCTCTGCAGACGCACGAGTTGTCCTTGAAAAGTCCCCGGAAGCATGGCAGGTGAGGGGCACTAAGGGGGCGGGTTCCTGGCACTTGAGTTCCTTGATTCAGTACCCATACGGGCCCCCTGGGTTGCAGAGCGATACTGAGCCCAGGCTCAGGGCGTCAGATGGATATGGTGTCACCTCTCGCCTCTCCCAACCTGTAAGATGCAAGACCTCAGGAAAGGCATCGGTATTCTCTGAGCTGCAGTTCCTGATCTGCAAAGTGGGAATAAGATTGTGTAGAATGCTGGGACATTAAATGATATCTTATTTTCAGACTGCTTAGCACGGGCTTGGAGCGGGACGTGGCTATGTGAGCGTCATGGCGCTGGTTGCTTTCAGTATTAGTCATTACTATTACAGAGCATATTTGTTATTAATAAAGAAGAGTATCAGTTATTGATGCTGTTGCTAGTTTCTGTACCACATGCTGGAGATCAAGGAGCATTAGGCCTGCCACCCATGTGCTCTGCAAACCCTAGCCTAGAGGCTGGGAGAAACACCCAACGAATTGTCAGATGCTATCATAGAATTGAACCACTGGAATAGAATAATAATGTTCTTTTCTTGGTAAAAGCAACTGACTGCCTGACATAGGTTAGTTCGAGGAGGTGGCATTCACATGGGTTTCGAAGGATGAGTAGGAGTGTGTGGGGCTAAGAAAGGGAAGGCCTGCCAGGGGGACTGAGTGGGAAGTCAGCATAGCTTGATGGTCTGGAGAAGGGTGAGGAGGCCTGCCTGGCTAGAGCCTGAGGCGCATAAGCCAGCTGGCTGGGATGGCTGGTTGGGACGAGCCTTAGAGAGCCTGCAGCTAGGGAGTCTTGTCCTTGGGCCACAGGGCTCCATTTTCACTCTAGGTTGATACTTGCTCAGACCCTTCTCTCACGGGTGAGGGTGATGAGGGACCAGCTGCAGGAACTGCTTGAGAAAATCAAAGGCATGGTTGAGACAGTAAAGAAATAGTAGTGGCCCTGTGTGTGTGTGTGTGTGTGTGTGTGTGTGTGAGAGAGAGAGAGAGAGAGAGAGAGAGAGAGAGAGACATAGGCTGAGACAGAAAGAGAATGAGATGATTTTGATTGCTCTTGCTTAAGAAGACTGAATCGTGGGTTCCACTAGAAGCATCTGGGGAACTTAGAGACTGGACTTCCCAGTAGGCAGCTAGAAAGGAGCAAATGGGAAATTGGTCTTAGAGGAGAAGTCAGCATCTCTTCCTCCAGGAAGGCCTCCCTGCGCCAACCGCCCCAAGAAGAGTCAGGTCCTCCTCTGTGCCTGTGGCCTCTGTGCCCTTGGCACTTGCCTGCATCACAGCCCTGACTGTGCTGTGTTTTAATGCCCTGTGGACTTAGACTTGTCACTAGACCATGAACTCCTTGAGGCCAGAGGCTGCGTCTTCTCCGTTCTTCTGTCCCCAGAGGGCGTCCCGGTGCCTGGCTCACGCAGGTGTTTGAACAGACGTCGGTAACGCAGTGAGGAAATGCACTCTTGAGTTTAGAAGTCAGAGAAGAAGTCAGGTTGGCTGTGGTAACCCAGGGTTATTCTGGGTGAGCAAGGAGGCGGCTCTGGCCTCGGAGAACCAGTCCCCAGGAGTGAGTCACCGCGGAGCAACAATGCTTGTTGACTGAGTCGTGGCCTTGTGGTCAGGCTGTGGGGCTGCTCTGCTGAGAGCGTGGTCAGAGTGTGCTTCTTGGGAGATTTGGCTTCTCAAGCCACCGTGACCTCTTATCCTGGAAGGGCTGATCCGGGGAATAGGAATCAGTGTTGCATGGTACAGCTGCGGAAAGCCAGGAGGAGAGCAGTTGTCCGCAAAACATCAGCTGCGAGGAAGGAGCTGTTGACCTCAAAGAATCAGGTGTTTTCTGTTGATGAAAACAAATACAAAAACCAGCAGCTGCCTTGAGTGTAATGAACTCCTGGTCTCTGGAGGTACCCAGGCAGAGTGGGATCCTGTCCAGGGGATGGGGTAGAGACCTCTTGCAGCTCTAAAGCTCTAAGGTCTGTTTCTGGTGTCCAGACAGGCCTTTGTTATTGATAGTCTGTGTCACTTGCCCCCAAGTGCCTTCTGAAAGGCTCCCATGATGCCAGGATACATCTGGGCCAGCAGGTGGGACCTCAAACCCTGTCTCTCCTTTTTTAAATTTTATTTTTTAAAAATTTTTATTTATTTATTTGACAGACAGAGATCACAAGTAGACAGAGAGGCGGGGGGAAGGGGGGGATGCAGGCTCCCTGCTGAGCAGAGAGCCTTATGCGGGGCTTGATCCCAGGACCCTGGGATCATGACCTGAGCCGAAGGCAGAGGCTTTAACCCTCTGAGCCACCCAGGCACCCCCCCATCTCTCCTTTTAACCCACCCTGGCACCTGCTTCCCACAGGAACTTTCCAGAGCACATCACAATGGTCTTTCTATCTTTGCCTATTTTCTTCCCCTACATGGATGGTCCTAACCTCCTAGGCTGGGACAGATTCTCAGTGCGTGAGATCCTAGAGGCGGTGACTTTGCAGGTCACTAAGCTACCATCCGTTCTAAGTTTGGCGCTATCCGTGGATCCAATCCAATGGCCTGATCCCATTGACCTTGGGGGTTTTCGTGTGTGTTCACCGAGCAAGCTTTCACTGGGAGTCTAGTATGTGGTGGACAAGAGAGACAGGGTTTTTGTCTGGAGAGCACAGACAGTAAATGTGCAGTTTCGTCTCAGACAGTCATGGGAGCTTTGATGGAAAATGAAGCAGAGTGAAGAGACAGTGATTGGTTCTAATTGAAATTGGGGGAGTGAATCAGGGTGGCCTCTTTGAGGAGGTGACTTTCCAACTGAGAACGGAATTAAGAGAAAGAAAGAGTAGGGCAAAAGTCTGGGGAATACATTCTAGGCAGAGGGACCAGCACGTGCAAAGTCTGCACTGGGCAGGGGGTGCCCAGGTAGTGGCTTAGTCCATTAAGTAACTGACTCCTGGTTTGGGCTCAGGTCATGATCTCAGGGTCCTGAGTGGAGCCCCATGTGGGGCTCCCCACTTAGTGGGGAGTCTGCTTCCCATCTCTTTTTCCTCTGCCTCTCCCCTGACTCTCTCTCTCTCTCTGTCCACAGTGGGGCATGGTTGATGGTATTGAAGAAAAACAAGACCACGGTGTCTGGAGCCGAGGGAGGGCAGGGGCTGTGGGGGGCTAGGTGGGGCAGGAGGACATGGCCGGCCTGTGCAAAGTCTCTAGGGCCTCAGGGACTGGGGGCCTTTGGGAGGGCATCACGAGCAGCCTTTGGATAATTTTGAGCAGGGAGATCCAGAATCTAACCCTGATTGATCTTTCCTGGATATCCTCTCTTCACACAGAGCTTCCAATGACCTCTCCAGCCTAAAATGCCTTTAAAATAGTTTTGTCCAAGAGAAAAAGAATGCAAGCCACAGGTGCACTTTTAAATTTCCCAGGGTCTCTATTTAAAAGGTAAAACAAAGGCCACCTGGGTGGCTCAGTTGTTAAGCGTCTGCTTCTGCTAAGGTCCTGATCCCAGGGTCCTGGGATCGAGCCCCACATCAGGCTCTCTGCTCGGCAAGAAGCCTGCTTCTCCCTCTCCCACTCCCCTGGCTTGTGTTCTCTCTCTCATTGTGTTTCTGTCAAAAAAATAAATAAAATCTTTTTTAAAAATAAATTGAAAAGGTAAAACAAAAACAGGAGAAATTAATTTTTATACAAGATTTAATCCCAAATGTCCAAAATATAGTTTCAACACGACATCAATATAAAAATAATAATGAGATATTTCAGGTTTTTGTACAAAATCTTTAGAAGCTGGTACCTACTTTATAGTAAGGGCCCATCTCCATTCAGATGAGCCACATGACGACTGTCTTGGAGGGTGAGGCTCAGAGGAGGCTCTGACCCCGCAGGCAGGACTCGGGGCTGCTCTGCAGGGGACTCGTGTGTGGGAAGGAGGGGGTTCTCATGGTGGAGCACGGAGGGAAGGTGGCCTTGGAGTTGATCCCCGCCTATTACAGGGAAGCCCGCCTGCCTGGCTCAGCTCCATTTGGGGGAAGTAAAGATGATATAAATTGAGCCCGACAGACCCAGCATGACTCCTGTCTAATCGGTTCTGAGACTTTAATAAAGTGCCTTTTTAAAGGTCTACCGGAATCAGGGCCAGCATTACTTTCTTAAGGGAAATGTCCAGAACACCGAAGAGCAATTGTGCCCCGTGCCGGTTTGAGGAGGCCTGCTCCACCGCCTTCCTCTCTGAAGCTGATGGAGACCGACCTGCGTTCAGAGGTCCCTCCTGGTTAATGAAGAACAATTTATCAAAGTGTTCCTTGTCCCAGACTGCACCTGCTCACTGACTGATGGCTTGAAGGATCCTAAGGACCCTCTTGGAATCAGAACTAGACCCCAGGAAGCTGGTGTCAGTCAGCTACTAGGGGAGCTTGCTGGGGTGGGGGATGGGGGCTCTCTTTCGCTAAGGGGACTCCTTAGAGCTGTACTGGCCCTTCTGGGCATGCCTTAGGCCGGGGCGGGGAGGGGGGTTGCGGGAAGGAGATGCAAGGCAACAGGAATGGGAACTCAGAAGCAGCCGGTCAGGCTCAGACTTGGGCAGGGCGGGCAGTGAGAGAGGGAATCTAGCAATGGTCTGCAGCACTTTTGCCTCCCTGCTCGCAGGGAGAACGGTGCTTTCTTGCTCACGGCATTTTATACACTCACAGGCAGAACTGGTGGGTTGGGGGCTCCAGCCTCCACACCCCATCCTCCCAGTCCAAGGTCCTAGGGATATCTGTATCTCAGCCCCCTGAGATACTGGCTGGGAAATTCTAGCCAGCTGAGCCAGGGTTGGAAGACATACAAGCTACAGGTGGATTTCTGGAGCTATTTCTGGAAAGCTCGACAGAGGTAGTGACCTCCTCCTTACGTATGGTTATGTGGGGCCCTTGGGGCCTAAAGGGAACATGAAAGGCATCAGACCAGACAGTTCCTCCCCAGGAAGCCCTGAAATGGGAGAAGTGCAGGGAAAATTGTTAAGTGGTAGCATCGGGTCTTCACTGCACTGGGGATGAAGAAAAGATCACTGACTCTCTCGTCACCTCTGTTCTTTCACCTTTTATCTTGTATGTTTCGATGACTATTACTAGCTGCATGTTTTCCTTAACCAGCCTGCAGAGCTGTAGAAGGCCTCCAGCAAGCTGGTCATGCATAGAACCTGCTGACAGGGGGTCTGAGAGTCCCCCAACATGAAGGCCATTTCTGCAGCTAGCTGCTTGGAGATGGGTATGGGGTGGGGGTGGAGATGGGGACGGGAGAAGGGGTAGGGGTGGGGATGGCATAAGGGTGGGGATGGGGTACAGTGGGGATGAGGGGGGGCATGGAGATTGAAGGGCTGTTCTGCCTTTAGCTCATTATGACCCAAGGGCTCTCTGTGGCTGTGTTCCCCAGCCACCACACCTTTCCCATTGTGACTTTGCGAAGATTTTTATTTTATTGTTTTACTTCCCAACCCTTGTAATAATCTAGGCACTAGGCAGCACCCCCTGAAGCTTAAGCTATTTTAGGCTAAGGTGAAGGAAATGCTTTGCACAGCAGGCAGGAAGCCTAGAGTTGCACGCATGATGAATTATTACCAGGCGGGGAGGTGCCTCCTTCGTGGGCAGAGCTGCCTGGGTGGAGGGCACTCCTGCCCTCCTGGGGGTTGACCTCCTGTCCGAGGAGGCTACTGAGCCGCCTCTGCCCCTGCCCCGGGATCTCCTGCTCCCAGCCCGCGGGCTGTGTTGTTGCCTCTGCTGGAGTGGGGATCACGGCAGGGAAGCCACCAGTCTGAAACCCTTGAGAGCCCGGGAAGGTGATGAATGCAAGGCAATAGAGGGCTACTTGGTGAACATTGAATTAACTGGAAAAAATTAACTAAATGAGGTTGGTGAGTGAAATGTAAATGAGCCCCAGCTCTGCGGGAGCCAGGGGAAGGATCACAGTGGGAGACAGAGTCAAGTGGGAGGCTGGGAACTTGGGAGTGAGCAATAAGCAAGTGTACCAAACCTGTAAACATCTCGCCCCCAGGAGCTGCTCCGAGGGTGCGCCAAGCAAGGATCCAGACACGAAGGCACGAGCTGGGAAGGGAGAGAAGGGCTCCTGCAGGTGCCGAGGTTTCTGAGAAGCCAGGAGGGGTCTGGGGAGAGCCAGTTTAGGTCCAGGACCCCACGTGCCATTCCCATGCCCCCTCGTGGCAGGCAGAGCTATTTGGTGGTAAGAAACAGAGGTTCCCTTGGGCTGGCTTGAGGAAGAACCTGGGATTGGGTGGGTCATGCTGAAGACACACAGAAATCGGGGGAGAATTTCCAGGGGATCCAAGGACAGGCACCCGAATGCAGCCACATCTGGTGGAAGCAGGGGCCAGGAACAGGATGGGCAGCGGGACCCGGGGTGCTAGTCCTTCAGAGCCTCTTTCTCTCTCAGGAATCTGGGGCGTTTCCCTGTTTGCACTAAGTGACTCGCTCACACATAGTTCATGCATCCCCACTGCAGCCACTGTCCAGCTCACCTCATTCACCCCACCCCCCAACTCCCTTGTGCTCACTCTCCTTTCAGAGCCTGGAGCCCATCGTTCTTCATTTCCAAGAGAGGCATGTCGCGGATGGAGTTCCTCGCTTGCAGTGAGGCTCCAAGACCTTGTTTGCTGTCCGTCTGTGGTTTGGCTGCACTTGGGCTGGGTGTTAATGGAGTCCAGTTGGACAGTGGAAGGCGGTGGGTGGTCATATCATACAGAGCCCGGGTCTGTAGCATGGGGAGAGAAGCATGGCTTCCCTGGGGATGGAGATTGCCAAGGGTGAGAGTACATGTGAGGATCTCTGCTGCTCGGACCCCCACTCCCCCTGTCTCCTGCAGGAAGGTGATGCACCCTCCAGAATGTTGGGTTAGAATCCAGGGAAAGAGCTTAAGAAGGGTCCACCAGGGAGCAGATGGGGAGGAGTGACTCTAAAACAACATGGGTTTCCACCAACTTGGCCACATTGTTCTGCCTCTGACACAGTAATGGTGGCTTTTTCTGGTTGGCAGGGGGATAAATGGAAGTAGGCAAAGACATTGAAATGCCTCCCAGTGAAGCTTTTTCTCCCATATGTTTTTCTTAAACCTTTGGTGCCTCCTACTGTTAGCCTGCTGTCACTCACTAACGAATGACAAATGAATGCACAATTAGCAATATGAGCAGACAAATATTATCAAACAGCTGCTAAGTCATGCCTGCGTTTGCTGTCTTGTTTGTGTGAGTGTCGGCCCATGTGTTAATGGCTGTAATTTGATGTGGCTTACACTTTGTGTAGTCATATCTAATGGATGACATTGTCATTCAGTCCCAGGGATGGGGGCGGGGAGTGGGGGGAGGACAGGACTATGGGCTGTGGAGTTGACTTGGCTTCCTGGATTGATTCACTGATTTCCTAACTCGGGAAGTGACATTGGGCTAGGCACCTCTGGGAGCCTCAATTTGCTCATCTACGAAATGGCAATATAGGGGCACCTGGGTGGCTCAGTGGTTTAGGCCTCTGCCTTCGGCTCGGGTCGTGATCTCGGGATCCTGGGATCGAGCCCCACATCGGGCTCTCTGCTCAGCGGGGAGCCTGCTTCCCCCCTCTCTCTGCCTGCCTCTCTGCCTACTTGTGATCTCTCTCTGTCTATCAAATAAATAAATAAAAATCTTAAAAAAAAAAAAAAGAAGAAATGGCAATATATAGTAGTGGTCTTACTCCCTTAAGTGTTTTTCGGAGGGTTGAGTGGGCTATTCCATACAAAGCACTAGGTATGGTGCTTCAAGCAGAAAGAGTAGTCCTGACTTACATTTATCTTTTTACAACTCTCAACCGAATCCAATAGCAGTATTTTTGCTTCTGCATAGAGGTCAGAACTTTCAGATACTTAAACACCTAAACAAGTTTGAGAACCCGTGACTTAGAATATCATTTGTGGGGTTCCTAAAACATCATGGCAAGAGATCAACCAATATGAAAAATCATCTTTCTTTGTATTTAGATAATAATTTTTTACAATTTGAGCCTTTTGCATCTGGAGAATCTCTTCAACCATTCTGAGGCCTCTTTTTTTTTTTTTTTTTTAAGATTTTATTGATTTATGTGACAGACAGAGATTATAAGTAGGCAGAGAGGCCGGCAAGAGAGAGGAATGGAAGTAGGCTCCCTGCCGAGCAGAGAGCCCGACACGGGGCTCGATCCCCAGACCCTGAGATCATGACCTGAGCCGAAGGCAGAGGCTTTAACCCACTGAGCCACCCAGGCGCCCCACCATTCTGAGGCCTCTTAAGAGCTTCGGCATAGAGGTATGAGTCAGATCTGCCACTGGCCAGGGCAGCATTGGGAAATCTAGAAGGGCACCCACTCAGCTTCAGGTGGGACCGGGATGAGGGTTGTAAGAGGGAGAGTGTTGCCGGTAGACCACAGCCTCCGGCCCAGAAGGGCCTCCAGGCCAGAAGGCCAAGGTGGGCCACCGCAGGGCAATCTGGAGTCCCAGCCTGGGAAGCTGTGGATGTCAGGCCTGTTCCCGGGATTTGGAGGAAGCACAGATGGAGAAAACGTGGGCCACAAGAACAGAGCTGACCAGCCACCAGAATGACATGGGGCCCGTCCTAGAATGTGGAGCCAGGGCTTCTCAAAGCAGCCTGTCCAAGGGGAGGGGGAGCCTCTGAAACTAGGGGTCTGGCTGGGCAGCAGTTGAGACCCCAGCTCTGGGGAGAGGAGAGCTACTGGGACTAGCATCAGGCTCCTGAGCTGGTGAGGCCCAGGTGCCATTCAGCAGTCTTGGGGACTGAGTCTCTGTGACCTTCTCCCGTGCTCTGTACACCAGAAGTAAGGTCTCCGTGATTACCCAGATGTGGTGATGCCATAGTTTCTGGGCTAGCGTCTGTCTTCTCTGAAGGGGAGAAAGGAGGTGTCATCTGTGGGACATTTCGGCTTCATTAGCTGCAGTGCAAGTTAGCAAGGTGGTATGAGCACAGCCCTTGACAGACGGACGAGCAAGTAGGCTCTGGTAGCGTTAACATACCAGGCAAAGGTCACACAGCTGGACTTGCATTTGGGTCTGCTGCCTCAAATTGGTTTCTAGAAAGGTCTGAGACATCAACTCTGTAGCAGGGGACCAGAGAAGCAGGGAAGGCAGATCAAACCCTGGGTGCACTGACCTCCTTAGTCTTTCTGTCCAGCTCAGAGGTCAGGGGGCAGCAGCTGAGGAAGGACCGTTATCCACGTGTCAGTCTTGTTGTCACTAGGCTGACCCTTTCCTCTTCGCTGTACCCTATCCACTTGCAGGTGATGAGATCTGGTTGAAGGTGACTGAGAATGACAGGGTGCTTACTGGCCCAAGGCCACAGTAGCAGGGAATTGAACAGCCCAGGATGGTGAGCAGCTTTGTCCAAACACAGATGCCCAACTGGGGCTTGCGTCTGCCACGGCTCCCTCTAGGTCAGCAACCCAGCTGGGATGAAGTCAAAGAGCCTTCTGAAAAGAGGGTACAAGGAAATCTTATAACAGTCTCCATGGTCCTCCCAATTCCCATGGAGCAAGTCCCTAGACAGCTATGGGGAAACAGAGTTTTGGCAAGTAGAAACTGGATTTTGAGTGCTCTGGAGAGGCTCCCAATGAAAAGAAGTGTATGGTGAATCCTTCCAAGCATGACTGCGTTCCTCTGCCCTCTTATTTATCTGCTTGGCAATGCTGAGGTTTTGTCTATGTAGTTCCAGCTGCATGGGGAGGGCTCTCATGTTCCCAATGCCACCCCAAGTCACGGCCTCTGTTTAAGCTAGTAGAGTTCAAGGATGTGTGGGTGTGGCTGCTCTGCAGGCCTGCCCCCCACCACTCCCCAGATCTGGGGCCAGGGACAGCTAAGAAACCCCACAACAGGCTGTTCTTCACAACCTCGAGTATTGGAGGGAGGTATTCCAATGTGTCCACCAGCTGTGACTTACGAAGGGCTTTCTTGGTAGGCCAGGCCCCGTGATAAGCATTTTGTAGACATGTTCTCTGATCTGCCCCATAAACCTGTAACTCAGGTGTTCTAACAGGGGAATAAACTGAGATCCAGGGAGTGGTAGGAAAAGGGGAGTTTTGTGTTTGGACCTGCTTGAGGTCTCCCTGTACCCCCTCATCATATCTCTCCTTCTCCCACCTTCTTTCTGCACACTGATCGGCTGATGTCCAAGGGTGGTATGCGAGCACTTATAAACCTGTTTGGATCACAGGTCTATCTAGCAAGAACTCTCCAGACTTTCCCTTCCAACAGATACTGGCCTGTGACCCATTCCTCTGCCCCAGCCCCTTATCAGGATGGTGGTGAAGTGGGGGGGGGGGGGGGTGTCATGTTCCACGTAGATCATTCTAGAGTCCAGCCACAGGGGGGAGCAGCACATTTTTGTACAAATGCTGTGTTTGGAGTCAAGTGATTCAGGGCATGGACTTCTCTCCTTTGGCATCTTGTGTGACCATGAGAAGTCATTTGCTCCTCTATCTCCTCATCTATTAAATGAGCCCTTGGACTGGGTGATGAATAAAGTTCCTTCCAACAACCCCAGTCCATACATTTCCTATAACTGTGGCTGTGTAGATGGATGAACCAGTCAGCCCTGGGAACTGGAAATATTCCTCAGGCATGGTCCTCATTCATCAGCCTGTCATCTGCCGGGAGACCAGAAGGTCTGAGAGAAATGGGTTCCATTTTTCCTCCTGGCACAGAGCTCTGGCTGGATAGGAATATCATCCAGTTTCCATCTTCTGATGGTAGGTGCTCCTTGACTAAGGACTCCTCCAAGCCAATCTTGAAGGTCCTGGTGCCTTCCTGTTTGCTGGCTCATTTGCATGGCTGTCAGGACCCGCCCTCCCCCACTGACGGTTCTCTAGGGCACGGGCAGAACAGTGAGGAAGGACTCCCTTGTCTACCAAATGCTTGGAGCTGGAACAAATGTTCCCGAAGGGTAAACTTCAGTGCATGTGTCATATGGCCTGGTTAAGACCACAGATCCTCAGCCAGGAGGGGGAGAGCAAACCCAATCTTCTTAGGAACCAACCAGCAACCCCTACAAAAAGGAGGTTTCTTTGTGACCTCACCCTGTCTGGGTCCTGAATTTATCACTCATGAGGTGGGGTACTGTTGAGACTGGGCACGTGAGCACTGGAACTCCACAGTTTAAATGCTGGCTTTACTTTTCATGATCAGTGTGATTTTAGGAAGTTAGCCTCTTGTTTCCACATCTAAGAATTGGGGAGGGGGATGCACTGGTATTTACTTCCCAGTATTATTTAAGGATACATTATGAAATGTTTATAAAATATGTAGTATAGAACCCGACACATAGTTTCATATGTGTAGAATGTGTATTATTTGATTACTGTATCAACGTATCGATGTCGGTCTTCCCCTGAGGAATTAGGATGTTAGCCTTGAGAATAGAGATGTTCTGTCTCTACTCTTCAGCACCTAGGACAGAGACAGGCACTATCATTGAACAAAGAAATGGCTTTCCAGAGACAGAGTGCATTCTTAGAATACAGGGCTTTCAGGGCTGAAATCACGGTAAAGTCCTAGGTAAGCAGGGATGAGTTGATCCCCCTACACAGAAAAAAAGGGATGGATAAGTAATGAGAAAGTGGGGAGGGAGGAAGGAAGGTGGAAGGAAGGAAGGAAGGAAAGAAGGAAGGAATCCCTTATTTTACAAATAAACAAAGGTTCATAAAGATTATTAAGTTTTTCCCAGGCCTCACCATTAATCCTTGCTCTCCCAGGCAGAGCAAGGATTTGCTACTAGCTTGAATCACCAAGCAATAATGGAAGCTATAGAAGTTAGCAGGTTCATTGACACCTTGCTGCATGACGTTGGCCAACCCTGCCTCAGTTTCCCCACCTGGGAGATGAAAGTCTTGGACAAGTGCTCAGAAGTGAGCTGAGGGAAAAAAAGCCTGCCCTTCCCCAGCCTTAGGGAGCTCCATTAGTCCTGAACACCATGCAGAGTGCCCCGCAGGGATGAGGATGCATACCTGACGATGATTCCAGACTCGTCGGCAGCTCTGGGCAAGCCTGGAGTGCTGATTCCACTCTGATCCTGAGCACTGCCATTGGTATTGGGAAGCAGAGGGGCCCACTCCCAGCGGGAGGGAGCACAGCATTTAAGGACACTCATGTCTCTCTCTCTCTCCCGTGAAAGTCCCCCATAATTAGCTTAGTTTGAGCCATTTGTCTCTAGACTTCCCAGTTTGTCAGAGATATATGCCGGCCCATCACGGCTGATCACGCTGTGGTCATAATTCCCCAGCTCAACTCCAAAGCCCATTTTGCATAAGAGTCTTTAAGATAATTAAAAGCAACTCTATCATCTTTCCTCCTTAGACACTGGAGTGTTTCCCAAATGAGGGAGCACCAGGCCCTTTGCTCAGAATTCTCCACAAGTGCCCCTCCTCCCATCTGCTATCCCAGGCCTGCCCATACCCCATCCCTAGAGAAAAACCTCACCTGCCTCCTGTCCAGCCTAGCTCCTCTTGCCTGGAAGCTCCTTACTTCGAGTTCGTACTGGCATTCCTTATACATTGTTCCCTCCCCTACCCAGATTATATCTGCTGCAGAAATGCTAATAACAATGAGTAATATTTTAATATTAGCATTGATATCATTTCTTAAAACATTTATTTATTTTAAGGAGAGGGTATGGGGAGCAGGGGGGCAAGGGGGAGGGGGAAGGGGAGAGGGAGGAGCAGAAGGAGAAACTCAAGCAGACTCCCTGCTGAACATAGAGCCTGATACAGGGCTCAGTCTCATGACCCTGAGTTCAGACCTGAGCCAAGGCCAAGAGTCAGATGCTTCACTGAATGAACCCCCCCAGGTGCCCCCAGCACTGATATTATCTTATCATTCAGTAGGTACCAGGTTTCATGTTAGGACCTCTGCTCATGTTATTTTACTTAATCTTTACATGAATATAGCAAGGTATGTATGTACATACATACATAGGTTTATATATTATAATTCATTTTCCAAATGGGGCTCAGAGAAGCTAAGAAACTTACCCCAGTTCACACAACTGGTAGGTAGAAGAGTCTGGACTTAAACTCTGACTTCACGCTCTCTTTGGCCTCTCTGGACAGGGTTACCCCATGCCCCTGCACAGGGAACCTGCGGCATGGCTGATTAAATAAACCATAAATGCACAAAGAACAGCAGCTAACAGGGCCGTTAGGTTAGGTCAGGCTTGTGTTAGGAGGGCTTGTGTTAGGTCAGGCACAACTCAAAGAATTTTCCATGTAGAATTGATGGACTCCTCCCATAAACTTTGTAAGAGAGGAACACAGGCCCCTCACTGCTAAAGCCTGGACATCTGGGGCTAGGACAGAAACTGCTGACTGGGTGTCCCTCAGGGTCCCTGGAATGTGTGATGTAAAAGCATTGTCTGGGGGATAATGGTGCTGTGGGAGAGTGAGGGCGGGGCAGCTGAGGATCCCAGGATAGCTCCTGGCATCAGAACCTGCATCCAGAGAACCAGGAGGCTGTAAAAAGACCACTCCAGCTCCGAACATGGGTTGTCATGGTTGGTGAACAGTGGTATGGTTTCAAGGCTTCACTCTGCCCTTCCAACTCTCGATCTGCTCACCACCCTGCTGCCAGGTGCTGGGCCAGGCAGGAATCCCAGTCCACAGAAAATCATAGCTAGGCTGATGACCTGGATCCAAATCTACATCTTGGTGATTGCCCTGAAAGGAGAACAGGGCCTCAGCTGAAGGTCCGAAATGTCCTGCTGTTCCTCCTCCCCCCACCTCCTGCACTCACTGCCCAGGGACTCAGTCAGACAGCCTGCAGCCCCAGCCTGGTCAGGAATCCAACGGTGAGCTCATCACACCCCTAACCCATCTCAGGTTATCACATAGCTACAGGGACACTCTGTCCCTCAGGTCCCCTAGGCTGGCCCTTGTTGGTAGCCAGGACCCCAGTGTTACTCCCATCAGATGTCCCAGGATCCTTCAGGAACTCTGGGAAGACCCAGGTAACCTCCAAGGGCATGACTCATGGGTCACAGCATCTTCCCGATGTGTCTCCATAATGCCGGTGTCTCTAAGACAGTTTCTTCTAATACAGAGCTTGGAAAGTAGATGCTCTGCCTTGATCCCATTTCTGAACACAGAATCCTATTTTCTCAACAGCTCCTGTAGTCGATGAAGGTCTACACTCTTGTTCTTTCTGGAAAATCATTAATGGGCAGTAGTTTCCAGCAATTTCACTTTTGGGGTGTGTGTGTGTGTGTGTGTGTGTGTGATTTCTCCCAATCCACAGTTCTCCTCCAGGCTGGCAGTTGATAATCCATAAATAAGTTAAAATGAATCTGAAGATTTATTTAGAAGAACCTGTGGGAAATCCTAAGTACTTTTTCCTTAGGTAAACAATTCTTCTGTGGTGCAAAACAGTTGGTCCTATAAAATGCACATGCTTGGTGTAGGTTTAAGTGTATACTTAGCACTAATTGAGAAACACTTTCTTAGTTGTTGGGGATGCAAAGATAAATAAAAGTCTCTACCCTTAAAGAATTTACAGCCTAATTGGCAGATAAGTAACTTACATAAATACCTTTTTTTAGCGATGGAAATGCAAGGTGTAGTTTCATATAAGGTACTTTCGGAGAGGAGTGGAGAAAGATCACAACTGCTAGGGTCACAAGCAAAGGAGTGATAGGAGAAAATTATAGGAGAAGGGTTGCAAAGAATAGACAGGGCTTGGCCAAGTGGAGTTGGGGGGAAGGAAACAGCCTAAGCCAAGTAGGGAAGTAGGAGAACATGGAAATATGTGTCGTACAACCTGACTTAAGCAGGAAGCACAAGAAAAACAAATTAAAATCAGGAAGACAAGGAATGAATGAAGAGAGTTCACATTGTTCAGTACTGTGTGTGTGTGTGTGTGTGTGTGTGTGTGTGTACGCATACGAATACACACATGTGTGCATTCACCAGGCTTAGGCTGTGTGGTTTGGTCACCTAAACCACTAGATTGCAGGGAGCCTGGTCGGGGACTACATTAATTTTAATTTTGTCTTCCTCACAATGCCTGGCACAGTGCCTGAACA
Organism: Mustela nigripes; assembly: GCF_022355385.1. Taxonomy (NCBI): domain Eukaryota; kingdom Metazoa; phylum Chordata; class Mammalia; order Carnivora; family Mustelidae; genus Mustela; species Mustela nigripes. The sequence continues at coordinate 38,300,093 of NC_081572.1, forward strand.
CAGAAGAGATGCCCTGATTAACGTCAGCTGAACTATGTTTATTGCATCCAAAAGGCAATGGGCAATCGTGGCAGTTTGGGGGGAGGAGAAGGTTAATTATGAGGGCTTTGGCATTGACAAGATTCATTCAGAAGTAGAATCGGTAAGGGAAGGAGCTAGCGGGGTGGGGGAGATCTTTAAGGGACTCTTCAGACCATTGGGACATCCCCAGAGCCAGCAGGACCTGTAGTGGCAGAGTGGGGGGAAGAGTGGAGGTGGGGGCGTGCTGCAGAGATAAGAAAGAAATAGGTTTGAGGGTGATAGAAGTGGAAACAAATTTAGGAGCAAAGGTCAGACAATGGGGTGACTTCAGAGTTCAAGTTCAAAGACTGAGCAAAGAGAGGTACCATTAGCAGAAGACTGGAAGTCACAAAGAGAAGCTAGCTGGGAAATGAGGCTTTTGGAGAGGAGACAGCACTAGTGACATCAGAGGCATGTCAGGCTTGAGGTCCCATCGGGCCACCGGAGGGGATGGTGTCCACATGTCGTGGAGAGAATAAAGCTGAAATCGCCAAGGAGAATTGAAAGAGGATCCAGACCAGAATGTGGAAAACACCCATATTTTAGAGCAGGAGGAGGAGCCAAGAATACCTATGAATAGAAAGGCAGGAAAGGAAGGGAGAATAGAAGGCAGGGGATTAAGCCTCTGCCTTCAGCTCAGGTCATGATCTTGGGGTCCTGGGATCGAGTCCTGCATCGGGCTCTCTGCTTCTCCATCTCCCTCTGCCCCTCCCCTGCTTGTGCATGCTCTCTCTCACAGGCAAATAAATAAAATAAAAAAGGCAAGCAGAAAAGCTCAAAAAGCACAGGTCAAGAGGAGCCAGGGGAGGAGAAGGCTAAGGGAGCCTGCGCTGGTTGGCCACGAGCAGTGTTCAGCGTGGAGAGGGATGACACCCGGGGGACCCCTGTGCTGCCAGCCTCTGCTGTGAGCTTGCCAAGAACTGCTGCTGTCTCTTTATTTAGAGCTCACTACCCCTAATTTCCGGCAGCCCCATTTACAGGTGAACAAACTGAGACTCAGAGAAGCCGAGTCCCTTGTGCAGAGGCACAGAGATCGCGAGTACTGAAGCAGGGGCTTGAACCTGCGCTGCTCTCACTCCCAAGCCAGGGCACCAGCTCACGCTCAGGACAGCCACTGGAAAGAGGTGACTGAAGGCTGTATGAAATCACTCCGTCTGGTGGAGCTCTTTCTGCAGCAAGTCACGAAAATCCCGATGAACCGGCTTAAACCAAAGGGCTCAGTTAGCGGGACGGCCGGCCGTTAGGGGTGTTGTCAGGAGTGACCGGGTTCAAGGGATTCAGATGATGTTCTGGGATCAGATTCTTCCTCTTCCTTCCCTCCTCTCTGTCTCGTCTAGCTTGGCTTCTTTCCCAAGCAGGCTTTCCCCCTTGTGGGGGCAAGCAGCTGCTAGCAGGTCAAGGACTGCTTTCTCTCTGCTTTAAATCCAGCAGCAGAGAGAAGGAGTCTCGTGCGCCCATCCCTGAGCAAATCGCCTTCTCCCATACTTCCCCCTTGCAGCTCAGGCAAATCTCATAGGGTGGGAGTGGGAGAGGCAGTGGTTTCCAGGAGGAGAATTGGGGTCTGATTAACAGAGGCAAGGGGGCGGGGTGAGCACTGTGAGGAGTGGCAAACTACGTGGCTGTGTCCCCTGGCCGCCATGGGGACAAGCATGTCAGCAGAGCAGTGAGAGGAAGCCAGCATGGAAATGGTTAAGAACTCTGAGCGTGTGGGTAAGATCCCGTAGGTGTCCATTTGAGAAACCCGAGAAGCGGAAACATGGAAGGTAGCCGGAGGAGAGATGGGCAAATGTCATCTTGAATATGGACACATCAGAGCATCTCTGAAGGCTGGGGAGGAGACCCCAAAGTGGACAGGGAACCTGGAGGATGTGGGAGATGCTGGGGCTGTTCTCCAGGAGACGGCAGGAAGGGTGGGCGGCAGAGCAGAGCTGGTCCCAGAGAGGAGGGAGCCCCATGAGGGTATCTGAGCAGGGCAGACAAATGCAGAAGAACATGGGGGAGCTTCTGGTGCATGAGGGGCTCTCCTCGTTCAGGGTATGCCCAAAAGAGTCCATATCTCCAGTAGAGGGCTTAGCTTTGCAAGGAGGTAGAATCTTGGTGTGTGGATTTTTGGTCTGCTTGCTGGACAGTCACACAGACTTTTCCTGTGGAACGTGGGACAGCTCCTCCTAAGCCTTCCAGGAGACAGACCCACTTGGTTCCCTGCTGATGACCTTGATCTCTGGCTGATGGAGGCAAGGGCAGAGCATTGTCCCCTCGTGTGTGGCTTGCAGATGCCAGCTGGGTTCAGTGCTGATCCTTTGGTTGAGGCAAGGCAGCCACAGAAGATCATGTGTAGCGTTCTAACCATGATGGCTGATGTCCCTCCAAAAGTGTCTATTCCTAGGATGTAGAAAAGGACAACCCAGGCTGGCGGGCATTCTTGTCCACTGATCACTACAGTGACTTGATCAGCATTCCTCTGCCTCTGGCCACAAGCCAGACAGCTCAGAGAACTATACTTCCCTCCCCCAGCTTGCTCAGAATCTCAGCAGTGGAAAGCATCTCGTTGTCCCTGACAAATGAAGGTATTTTGGGGTCCAACTTAGGTTGAACTTTGACCCTCCTGTGTCTGTAACCTTGGGCAAGTGAGTCACTTCCCGCTAGGCATACCGGACTACGTTTATGTGCCACCCCGACCTGCTTAGCCCTAGATGTCCTGTTCTCCATCCCTTGCTTCTGTGTTCGAAGACTCGTGCCAGCCACTCAGTCCGGTTTGGCCATCATAAGGTGATGGCTGCCATCACCACCATCTCCTGATTCTCAAATACCACGGATTGATTGAGCCTCCCTTACGTTGAAGAGCTGGGTTTGATCAGGGCCCCCATTGCACCTGACATGGAGGGAACCATAGGCATCCAGCACCCAGGTCCAACTCAGCCAGATCCATGGAGGCTCTGGCCTCTCCACCAGCTGTCCGCATAGGCTGGATGGGAAGCTTAGCACCCCAGTGGGGCCAACTTGGAGCAGTAAGACACCGAAGACTGAAGAAGCCAGCCAGTCCATTGGTTGCCTGTCCTAGCCACATGTGGAGGTCATGGGTGGCCTCTCCAGATCAGTCCCATATCGGGGAGCAACTGGTTGCGTTCTCTTGTGGGGATGTCGCCGGCTGGGATAGGCAGCACCCTGAAACCGCCTCCCTTTCTACCTCCTCCACCTTTTCTGTTTCCCTGGGATTTTGCTTCCCATCGGATACACTGTGAGCAAGTCAGCTTCGCCTGAGGCTCTGTTCTGTAGAGAACCCAACCCAGGCTCTGAGCTTTGGTTTCTGTCTTTATAAAATAGAATTAATGATATCTATCTCACAAGATTGCTGGAAGGATTAAATAAGACCATGTGTCTTAAACACCTGGCCTAGACCAGCACGTGGTAGGTACTCAATAGATCTGAAAAGGATCATTACCAACAATTGCAACATGGTGATGGGACTTACCATTTGGTGGGGAGGGTCGGTTGTCTGATAAAAGTGTAGCGTTTAATGACTTTATTTGTATCACTGTTGGAAGCATGAACATCTTATGGATGAGGAATGAGACCAAGTGCACATTTTATGATGACTATGAAGAGGGATCTATCTACGTGCAGCTTATTTGAGAATCTTGTTAAATAATTAAGAAGGAAGGAGATGCTGTTTCTGGTGTGTGATAGAGATAAAATTTGGTAGATTGGGCTGTTGGGAGTGCAGTCCTAGAATTCAGTTTATGGCACAAAAAGATTCGGGAGACTTAGCATGTGTTAAATGCTCCTTTTGATCCCATGATAAACAGAATAGCAGGAGGTAAGAATCAAGAGAATTCCCTTGGTAAACAATTTAACTTAGAAAGTGATTTTATTAGTCACAAGTGGATCTGGCCAGGGGTAGGCATGACAATTCACTGTTAAGCTGATTTGTTTTAAAAAATATATATGTGTGTGTGTGTGTGTCTCTGTGTGTGTGTGTGTGTGTGTATCTATATTAAAGTTGCATTGTCACCTCGGCAGAATCAATTCTGAGAAAATAATAGTAATAGCTAACATTTATTGAACACTTACTACAAGACAGGTGCTGTGCTAAGCTCTTTGTGCACAATCTCATTTCATCCTTCTAAAACCCTTACAGTGCCAAATCGTCTTGGCTCCCTGCAAGTCCACACGAAGGAGCTCAGAAATCTGTGAACATTGACAGAACCAGGGCAGAAAAAGCCCTTGATTTGAAAAAGCGATACGCTATGGGTGCTTCTAAAAAGGAGAGCAAGTAGAATGGAATTTAGAAAGTGCTGCTGACCACCTCTGGTTCTTCTGAGCAGGAACACCGGACATGCCAGAGGTTTCCACACTGCGCTCGCTCCCAGGGCCTCAAGGGAGGGACCGCCATAGAAGGGGATGGGGTGATGAAGGGGGCACTGGAGACCTCCCCCCGCTGCCCCGCCCCCAGCCGCTGTTTTCAGTGGAGATACATAAGCGTTTAGCATAATGGAATTCCATGCACAGATTTGTTGGAACGCTGTGTTTCAGGCTTTCAGCCTCGGAAATGATGGGCATGACATGGTGTTCCATTGATAAATATAAATGTGAGCTAGGCTGAAAACACATTCACCCCTGGTCTATGTAGTGATTTCACCGCACGTGCCAAGGGCAAGGTGAAATTGTGCGAAGGGCTGGATCTGCCTTGGGTGGAGAGTGCTGCTGGTGCTCCCTGCTCTGTGACCTGTTCTGGTTCTCTCTGGTGCCTCCGAGTTTTAGCTGGGCTCGTGATCTCCCACGTACATAAAGACAACACTTCTCAGCCCTCCTTTGTGCACAGGTATGGCCATATGACTAGGCCTGGCTAATCGAATGTAAGCAGAAAGTTTCCAGGAGCTTCCTCCTGCCCCCACCCACTGTACGCTGCTTCTTGGAACACCAGAGTGACTGGAGCACACCCTGGACTGTGAAGACAAGGAAGATGCCCTTGGGAGGGTGCAGCAGGAAGCCATAGGCTGTCTGGTCCTGAGGGCTTGATGGCCTGGTCCTGCCTTTGCCCACGCTGGGACAAGGGAGTCGCTATCTGTCCTGTTTCAACTCCTATGAGTGCAGGGTTTCCTACTTCTACCAGCCGACTGAGTTCTAACCAGTGTGCTCACATGTAGATCAGGCCAAGGTTTCTTTCTTTCTTTTTTTCTTTTAAATTAACATATAATGTATTATTAGCCCCAGGGGTACAGGTCTGTGAATCACCCAGTTTACACACTTCACAGCACTCACCATAGCACATACCCTCCCTAATGCCTATAAACCACCGCCCCTCTCCCAACCTCCCCTGCCAGCAACGCTCTGTTTTGTGAGATTAAGGGTCTCTTATGGTTTGCCTCCCTCCAGATCCCATCTTGTTTCATTTTTTTCCTTCTCTACCACCCAAACCCCCCACTTTGCCTCTCAAATTCCTCATATCAGGGAGATTATATGATAATTTAGACCACGGTTTCTAATCAAAGTGTTATTTTCTCTGTCTTTAGATGATCAAGAGAAACCGTCTTTATTCCTTCACTCTCCCTCAAAGGAATCCTCAGGGAGGGATTGGCAACACTCAGCCTCACATGGAGAATGCATCATAACCTTGCTGATGGGCACTTACTCTGGGTAGGGCACACACAGGGCTTTAACATGATTCTCTGGGACCAGTAACCAGGAGGCCAAGACATTGTGGCTCCCTGTTCTTTCCTTATCCAGGCTTGCTCAGATCTCTGTGGCTTAGCCCTTGGACGTGCTTGTGCATATGCTTGAAGCAACCTCCATTCTCTTTCCAGATGACACATCTCCCCCCTCCCCCTGCCACCCTGTCCTAGATTTGGTCTCCACGTCACCTGCTCAGAGAGCCCTTCCCCAGTGCCCTGTAGTGAAACCCCATATGGCTTCTTCGTATGCTCATTATAGATGTAGGAAGGTGGTATAATGTTCTGTTTACTCTCAGAGTGGCAGTCTATCACGATGGATTATCCAGTGCTGTTTATTGAGTGCTTACTGTATGCCAGGGTACGTGCTGGTTGTGAGGTGGGCTGTGAGGAACAAAACAGATGCTCTGTACCCTGCCCTCATGGAGAGTATAGTCTGGGGAGAAAGACAATCAATAAAAATGCAACTAAAAATTGAGATCCTTTTGCTGAAGGAAAAGAGACTCGGATTCTGTGAGGAAGAGCCAACTGGGGATGTTTGCATTGTCTTGATGGAAGACTCGGGTGTGTTTTCTTTTTCATGCGTGGAATCAGCCATGAGTCCACAGGATGGCCACGGAATGGTATTTGCCAGGTTTGGGTTTGTACCTCGGCTACTCCACTTCTTAGCTCTGTGACTTTGGGTCAGTCGTTTATCCTAAGCCTGACGGTAATAGTCCGTCTCTCATGAAGTCCAGTGCACAGTGCCTGGCACACAGCAGGCACTCAATAAATGTGATCTCTTGTTACTTTTGAGTGTTTGCCGTCCATCTGGAATGGAGATGCTCTGAGGGCAGATTGTTCTGTTCCCCTTAACATCTGTCTGGGTGTAGGATACGTAGTCGACACTTCTGGAAGTCATTTGAATGATAATCACCAACAGGTGCCGAACTCCCCTATGTGCCAAACACTGTTCTTAGTAGTTCATGGGCATTGCTAACTCATTTGACGGTGACAACAGTGCTATGAGGCTGATGCTACTTTTACCCTCAGGTTGCTAATGAAGAAGCTGAGATCCAGAAAGACTGAGTCACTCGTTCGGTCTTGGGAAGAATCGGGGTTCATTCCCAACCAGCTATATCTTGTTGCTTCTGCCATGGAGAAAAGAAATAATATCAATCATTTCAAAGAAATGCAACCCCCTTTGGCCCATGTCCTTTTTACGGTGCAGGCTCTCCAGAGGTATACTAGCTTGGGAAATGCATTCCCGTCCCCTAAAATTATATAAGAATCAATCTCTACCTCTCTCGTTAACTGTGGGTGAATCAAGGAGTGAAACAAATAGAATTAAATTCTTCACCTCTCCGTTGGCACTCATGGGACTCTGCCAGGAGCTTCGGGTTCCCTAGCATGCGTGTCTGAGCAGAACCACAGCATTGCTCCCATGCTTGTCGCCCCCACCGCCCCCGGCCCATGGGCCCCACACCCCATGCTTCCTGGTTCCTCCCTGCCTCTGGCAAGTTCTGCTATCTTCTTCCTTCTCTCTCTGTCTCTTATTAAAACACCTTCACCCGAAGGCATCTGAAGATGAGAAGTGTGCCTGCCAACTCACCCTGGGAAGCCAAAATGCTTAAATTGCTTCTTTTATTTTCAAAAAAGTGTATGTTGTTTGGAATGGAGAATGGCCTCACCGTGTCCTTGTGGGCCCGCTGTTCTGGGATATTTTGTTAGAAACTCCGGGAAGGGATAATACCTTACATACCCCCAGCTCCTCTTGTTATAGAAATTGGAATAAACTGCCCAGAGTGCATGCACCACGGCTGTTCTTTCGATTAATGTTTTCCGAGGTGTGGGGCTGCATCTGCCTTGAGCTGCCCATCCCAATTATCCAATTATGTAAGGAGACATCGTGGGAAACTATCGATGAGGCAGACTATAGGCAGCCTCAGGTGGTACCATCAAAATGGTGACATGATTTCCACACTCTCCATTCCACAGCTGATGGGTGGGCTCTTTGCTGGGACTCAGAGCTGATCCTGGGCTGAGGAAATGGCTAAGGGAACTGTCAGGAGCCATCGGGTAAGCAGTGGGGAGGAGGAAGGAAGGGCTATGGGGCTAGGGCTAGAAGGACCAAGACCATTTGATGACTCAATAAATTAGTAAGTGTTCATTGAGTTCCCACCAGGTTTTTATAACTGTGGATTAAGCTCTGAGCAGAGAACAGCATATTAGAATGCACAGGTCTCACTTCAATTTCCAGGCCCTACCACTTACTGTAGACTCTCTGAGACTCAGTTATTTATTCTGTGAAATGGAATGATTCTATTTCTTCTAGAGCATCTTAACCAGTTTTAGATGGCTGGTAATAGTAACCTATTTAAACCAACTGGTAATAGTAACCTATTTAAACCAACTTCATTAGATCAGAAACTCTTGAAAGGATACAGGGGTCTGTATTTTAAGGCACCCAAGGGCAGGAAGGACGGCCAGTCCCATGGGGGTATGAAATCAGCAATGGAGTTAGCTACACTTTCTCAATCTCTCCATCTCTCTCTCTCTCTCTCTCTCTATCTCTCTTTCTGCTTTTCTCTGCGTGTTTGTTTAATGCATATCTGTCTGCCTCTGCCCTTCTGTGTGTGTCTCTGTTTCCTTTTTTGCTTCTCTATGCATACAGTGGAAAATAGATACTCCACTGTTGTGTCCCTGACCCCTGGGTCTGTAACATCTCAAGTCCAGCAGTCACTGGAATTCGGGAGTCCCCATTACAAACTCCGAAGAAGGAGAATATGGCTGGCCCAGCCTTGCTTAGGGGATTGGACGAGACCATGTGGCCAACTGCCCGCCCAGCATGGCCGGGAGTCAGGGCTATGAGAAGGAGCATGGGCAGGCTTTCCAAAAGGAGGTGCCAGGGCAGAGAGTGATAGAAGGCAGCCATGGACATGGGCTGCTGTAAAGAGTGCACAGGTTTGGGGTGCCTGGTCAGCATAGTCGGTTAAGCATCAGAACCTTGATTTCTGGTCAGATCATGATCTCAGGGTTGTGAGATCAAGCCCCGCATTGGGCTCTGTGCTCAGCAGGGAGTCAGCTTCAGATTCTCTCTCTCCCTCTCCTTTTGCTCCTCCCCCTTCCACCCTGTGCTGTCTCTCAAATAACAAATAATAAATCTTTTTTTTTTTTTTTTTTTAAAGGAGTAATCTCAGTACGGTCTATGAGACTCTGTGCTCAGTGAGTACTAGAAAAATCCACTGCAACCAAAGCTTATGATTCACTGTTAGGGGCAGAAGGTGTTTTCCTGTTTTTCACTCAAGTCTCCAACACAATGTGTCTGGCTGATTGTTAGTGTTCCATAAACGTTCGTTGGTTGCGTTAAGCAGAAGGAGAGGGATGGCATTGAACCAGAGCCTACAATTAAAGCCAGTATGGAGTTGAACTCTAAATTACGGCACACCTTGAAGAGGCTGTCGTCTTCCCGGGGTACCGTGAAGTGGTTCGTCGATGGCACGTTGACAGAGGGTTCACACAAGAGAAAGGGCTCCGTGTTGCCTTGAAGATAGAGGATCTGGGGAGGCATCCAGAGAAAAACAATTCAAGACCAGCGAGTGGTGTGAATGGGCACTTGGAGCCTGGTGTGCTCAGGGTGGAGAGGAATGACAAGTGGGATCGAGTGAGTGAATGGGTGATGATGAAAGACCGTGGGAAGGAAAACCAGGGGACAGTGGTCACTTGTAGAGCCCGTGGAGAGGAGGGCCGAGACGCGAGAGAGGGAGCAGCAAGTGGGTCCTTGAAGTCAATTGCAAAGTGAGGCTGCCGGCCCCCTGCCTTCCCTAGCTCGGCTCTAGCGGCAGGAGCTGATCCTGGCCGGTTCCTGTGCAGGGAAAAAGCAAGTCTTAAGCAGCTCTACCCCCATCTGGAAGATGTACCCCAGCATCCCAGTGCCCTCTACGGGCCTCATCTCATCTTTATGTGGCAAGGGCATAAAACAGGGCATCTGCTTCTGGGATTCCTGGCTTCCCTTCCTTTCCCAGACCCTGATTCCTAGCCTGTTGAGTGGTGAAGCTGATTCCCTGCCTTGTCTTAACCAGCTGCCTCGCCCAACGATGAGATCTTAGCTCTGTGTATCCCACCCTTGGTAGGGACTGATCACATTCGAGGTAGACCCTAAAGTCAAAAGAGCATCTTTCACCTAATTGAAAAGAGATACTGCCCAAGAGATCAGACAACCCTCCCCCCACACACACACACTGGGTCAGGCCAATAGTGCCCTAACTTAGGCATGCCTCCTGGACTCTGTAATTTAGAATGTAGGACCTGCCAGCCAGGGTAGCCACTTTCTCCACGACCCCACTCCGTGCCAGGTGACCTCCCTATCCCCAGCAGCCTCCCCATTAAGATCTTAGCATGCTCTGAAACCAAGGCCTCAGAGATGATGACAGATCTATCTTCATTTGCAGGATGCAACATCCTAGAGAAATGGAGATGGCCCTATAAGATACTTACATTCCCATAGCCCTGGAGAAGGTGGCAGGTAAAACCAAGAGTCTCAAGAGAGATTGAGTGAGGTTCTCTTTCACCAGCAGCATGTTCTAATACATGCCCAGGTATTAACAGAACACACAGTGAGGAAAGAGTTTTTGTGCCTCTACCTTGAGCCTATTAAAATGCCTACAAATTTCACACAAGTGGACGAGGATACATGGCCAACCTCAGAACACGTGTATTTCCACCGTACCCTGTGCTGCCCAGAATGTTAAGGGAGAAATATGTGATCCACAGTGATGGGAAGCCCCAACTTCACTGGTGGATTGATCATTCATTCATTCACTCATTCGTTTGTTCATTTTTTTCTCCAATTTTTTATTTACATTCTAGTTCACTAATATATAGTGTCATATGGGTTTCAGGAGTAGATATACTATAGGTCTCCTGCTTGGGAGTGCATCCCAGGCACCTGACAAGGGAGCAGATGGCAGCCCAGTGTCAGGCAGCTTCTTTGAAGATCATCAGCTTGTGACCACCCTCCCAGACTGGTCATTTCCCCATTGTCTGATGGCCGACTGGCATCTTCCCCTGCCCCAACAGGGTGGGGACTGGTTTCAGGACAACTCGGAGCCAATTACCTTTCTCTCATTTACCACTGCGGATGATGGGCTGGTTGGCTGAATGCTGTATCTGCAAGTTCAGACCCCACATTAGCATTTCAGTCTCTCCTGTGTCTCCGCTTTGCATATTATCTGCTGTTATACATCACCGGGCCGGAGTCCATGCACTGAGGACTCCTTGACGTCAGCATACGTCTCTGAAGCAGGGAGCAGAGGAGAAGCATGGTGCGAGAGGGTGATGGGTAGCTCCCAGCCTCTGTGGAGTGGGGATTGTCTCTCTGCTCACTGTCAGAATCTGCAGGGAGATGGCTGGGCAGGGGGGAGTCAGTCATGGCTGCCTTGGGTCTGAACCAGGACTAGTGTGAGTATTTGCTAGGAACAATGCTTTCTGAACACCCTGGTCCAGGGTATAGAAGAAAGAGCAGGGCCTTCCGTGCCAGCTCCACATGAGGTTAGCCCTGGCTCGACTGTGTTAGAGTTGGGAAAACATTGACCTGCCGGGCGTCACATCTCCAAAAGAGAGGAGCGCTAGTAGTTACCAGCTGGTGGAAAAATCATCCCTTCCACTAGACAGCTCAAGCAAATTGCCTGGTGCACAGAATTACTTCAAAATATATGTCTGTTTTCATCCCCATAAGAAACATCCCCATAAGGACTCAAAAACCTGTGCACATTGGGTATGATTCCTATTTTTGAAATTCTCTCCAACCCAAGATTCTCGACCCGCTGGAAGATTTTTTTAAGAGATTTTAAGATTTTTTAAGAGGTTATTTATTGGAGAGAGACAGCAAGCATGAGCGGAAGGAGGGGGCAGAAGGGGAGGAAGAAGCAGATCCCCCACCCGATCAGGGAGCCAGACCTGGGGCTCAATCCCAGGACCCTGAGATCATGCCCTGAGCTGAAGATAAACACTTAACTGACTGAGTCACCAAGGCAACCCCCCCCCACCACCAACTCCCCAGGGAAGATTTTCAAGATGGCTTCAACCAGCTTGTAGGAAAAGAATGTTCTGGAGCTGTGGATGCTCGCCTTCTACTTGACATGCATTCCTGCCTGCAAAGATGTTGTTCTGATCAAGGGCTGGGACCCAGAGAAGATGTAATGGCACAGCTCCTAAATATCTTTGGGAAGAAGTCACCATAGTAACTGAGCCCAGAAGGGTAGTATGGCTTCTACATCCAGTAGCATCTGGGCTAAGGCCTCTCTGGAGGTTGTGAAATGTTCTGTGGGTTGTTGTGATTTCTCGCAGGAAAGCATGCCACAGGTTCCAGAAGCCCCACTCCCCAGTCCCAACAGGAACGGATGTGGATACGATGAATTTGACGGTCCTTGTCATGTCTCCTGTTTGCTCTCACTCCCCAAAGCAGTCCTCTGGGTTAGACCAGTGGCTCGTAACCTAGGCTGCATGAAAGGGAGTTTTCGAAAACACTCACGCCACAGCTCTGCCTCAGAGCATTTGAATCAGAATCTCTAGGGAGGGATCCCAGGAATCCCTATATTTAAAGCTCTCTAGATGATTCTAAAATGCAGGCAGGATGGAGAGCCACAGCTTAATACCAGCGCTTTTCAGATTTTGATGTGCATACAAAATTCAGATCTCATTAAATCGCAGCTTCTGTTTCAGTAGATCTGGGGTGAGGCCCGAGACTCTGCATTTCTGGTGATGTCGATGTTGCCAGTCTGGAGCACACTCAAGCAGCAAGGCTGTGCAGACTTCCTCCCCAGCACGTCTGGAATTATGTCAACCCTGCCTATCGACGTGGGCTTGCACGCCTTCCTCAGGACCAAGCGTGAGCAGGAGAAACCTATTCAGCTTGAGTCCCTCTTCCGAGCTCAGCATTAAGTCCCGTGGCTATGAGTCTTACCCACTGATGGCAGGCATCCTGGAAATTGGAAACTCCTCTCACGTCCAAACCCCTGGTTGTATAATCCAACTTTCTATTCCCAGATGGCATCATCTGCCCAAACTAGTATCCGTAGAACACTGGGAAGCAAATATAAAGCTCATCCTTGTTTAAATTTACTGGGAATACTGAACTGAGCAAATTTGAAATTTTAATAGGTTTCTTTACCGTAGGATGTATCAGACATGGAAATAAATGGGCGTTCTGAGATCTAAAGCATGCAGCACTTCCCAAATTTATTTTATTTTATTTATTATTTTTTTTTTTTTTTGCTACAGCATACTTTATTTGTGGGACACCTAATAACATTTTGTAGATCCAGGCAAGCTATAAAACCCATTTTGGAAAATGCTACTTTAGACTGATTTCTCCAGACGTGAGATAAGCGCAAGGCTAGATGAGTACAAAGATGATGGGTTGGAATTTCCCATCAGCATGCAAGAAAGGAGAACCCTCCATGGGCCGCCATAAATTGTTCATGTGTCTGCAGCCAAAGGGAGGAAGCCCAGGCCTGAGGAAAAAAAGATGGCCAAAGGTGCTAATTTGCCATGACTTTGAGAAATAAGTGGGGGGGGGTGATTTTTATGGCTGCTAGAAAGGAATAAATTGATGCTACAGTATTTATAACATAGAGGAGAAAGGTTGAAACTGAAATATTCTTGCAAAGTCAAAGGTCTTGGGAGATGGGCCAGGGGAATGGATACTGCTCTGTCCAGGATATGATTTCCTCTCTTCCTATTTATGATTTCTTGGAATATGAAAGAGCCCCCGGGGGGAGGAGCCCACAAGCAGAGAAGGTTGCCGTTTTGGACCAAACGTGCCATGCAGAACAGGGCAGGCCGCTTGCTGTGACATTAAAGTCTTCACATGGATTTGACCTTTGTTGTCTGGAAATTGATGAATTGGGGGAAATGGTACCATTTTTAACAGTTCTGGCAGAATTTCTGCTCTTCTTTTCTACTCCTTGAAGACTTGGGGTCTTATGGGTCCCCCCCCCCAAAAAAAATGTAGGTTCCTAGGGAATTCTGACCAGTGGTTGGAAACCTGTGACCCATGGATGGGTAGAAAGTGCTGATGATGATTATGTTGTGTTGTCAGGGGGCCTGCTTATTCACTGGCCCGGGGCTGGTCAGTGTAATTTTGATACTTTAAAACACAGACAGCTTCCAAATTAGGAGCTTCTGGCCTTAGCTGAGCCAGAAGGTGTTGCATTTCAGGATAGACCCTAGTGTGAACTTCATTGTAAACTGCATTCTTCGCTGTAATGCTGGGTCTATTCTCCTCGCGGGTGCTATATTCGTTAAGGCTTAGTTGCACTCATTAGAAAGAACTCTGGGTTGTTGAGGGAAAGGGATTTATGACTCAGTTTTAGATGGCTTCCCAAATAATTGGCAAGGCTGAAGGAATAGGATTAGCTTCCAGGAACGACTTCCAGTCTTCAGAGCCCCTCCTTTGGCTGCGGCCAGTCCTCACTGCTGCCCTCTGTCCTCCATTGCCTGAAGAACTCAGATTCCAATCTTGGTCTTATACAAGGGCATCTGGTCAGGAGAACCTAGGCCACAGTCAGATCCCCAGGTCTGAGAGAGTCTGGGAAATGTAGTTTTGCTTTCCCAATTTCTGCAGCACCCAAAGACACGCAAAAAGGAACTCAGAATGGTCGCAGAGTGAGCAAATCGGCCGGCCTCGCGACTGGATTGATGGGACATAGCCACAATATCATTGTCATTAAGCCAGTGATCAAACCCATTATAATAACGGGGCAGTCGTCCTCCTGACTGGAAATGCACAAGCCCTGATTGGAACCAGGCTGCCAGGGCGATTTTGCAGAGTCCCGGAAACAGGTCAATATCACTTCATCTCTGTTGACCAACATCACGGTATTTGCCCCACTGTCAAAAGTCGACCCTATTAGAATTCTGGAGCTTAAAGGCATGCTGGGGACGAGCCTGTTCAGATCCCTCATTTCATAGAGCTGATCACACGGTTGCTAACTCTTTACTTTTTTTTTTTTTTTTTTTTTTTTTTTTTTAAGACTTCATTTATTTGTCAGAGAGAGAGCACAAGTAGCGGAGTGGAAGAGGGAGAAGCAGGCACCCGGCTGAGCAAGGAGCCTGACCTGGGATTCAGTCCCAGGACCCTGGGATCATGACCTGAGCTTAACTAAATGAGCCACCCTCGTGTCCCACCTAGCTCTTCATTTTTTAAATCTTGTCTCCCTCCGTGGAATGTGGCTTTATAGGAATTGGGACTTGGTCACTATTATTTTCCCAGACACATGGTGGGGTGGGGGTTATGTAAAATCAAAGAAGGGGAAAAAAAGGAGAGAATGGAGAAAGGAAGTTGAGGCCCACCTCAGAGAATTCACCAGACTCTGGCCTGACCCACAGACATGGGGGAGGAACCAGGTGAGAGCCTGGATGCCTTATCTTTTCCAGTGGGCGGCCAGGATCAAGACCAATAGCACAGTCACGAGGCTGCAGAAGGCAGTATCCCTTTTCCAGGGTCTTCTTTCTGGAAGGCTCCGGTGCTGCTGTAATCCCAGAAGTTTGCCAGGTTTGGAGAGAGTAAGGCAAGGCAGAGGCATGAGTGAGCCAGAGGGAGGGGCTAGGGGTAAAAACGGGCTGCAGAGCTGAAAGGACCAAACCAGTGACTCTGGGAGCTAGAGCGAGGAGGGACAGGGTCAGAGGAGCAAAAGAGAGAGCTTGGTCCTCCCCATACACCTGTGAAAGGGTGTTGCCCTCGGTGGGATTGCCTCTGGGTTTGTTGGGACCTAATGCATAAAAGAGGCACCAAAATCCAAAGACTCCAGCTCCCAGGAACCAGGAACTGGGGAGCTGTGGGCCAAACTCCCTGTCTCTCCAGTTAGCTTCATACCACCTCGCACATTCTTCAGCTCACCTTGGTGATGGGAAAAGAGGCCTGGAGCTTCTAGGAAATTTGTAGCCTCCTGCCGTGGTTCACAGAAGAGCCTCGAAGACACTGAAATGGCTGAATGAGCAGCCAGCCCATTCTCTTCCCCAGATGTCCCTGCCTTCTCTAGTATCTTGTGGGCTGCCTTACACCTCACTGGGTGTGCAGAAAACTGTCTATTAGTGGGTATTTATTGCATTTGGCAAGGAAATTGTAGGAAAATAGACCAAGCATTGCTGTTCTGAGGTTAAGGACTTTTCTCCAGGCTGATAAATAACCTGATAGGGATTTTTTTGTTTTGTTATCTGCACATAACAAACAGTACAGTAAAAGTAACAAAGAGTACACGGTACAGCATTTATTTTAATGAGAATGCACAGCTTTCAGTGTTGGGAGGGCACGTGGATGGGGTATTTGCTAGATACGCATTTTTAAGATTATGTGTTCCATGGGGCCATGGGTATCACAGGAGGGACCCTCTGGGATAATACTCATAACAAGAAAGCAAAACCAGTAATAACTTTCTTTTGCTGGTCAGTCTCAGGAGACTCCATCTGGGGGATGAATGTGGTAATGGCTGTCTTCCTCCCCATGTTTGACTGGCTGGGGAGCACACACTGGCTCCATTACCCTCATGATTGAAGAATGTACATGGATCCTTATTCATGTGTAGTGAGGGCGGTGGAGGGAGGGAAGGAACTAACTTTGCTAGTATCTGTGCTGCCCATCGTGCGTGATCTAGGTTAACTTTTTGAAATACATGATAACCCTGCTGACCTGTGAAGTAATTAGGCTCCCAGAAGTTAAGGTAGGATACTCTACCCCACCCTCAAAGCATAGTACTCATTCAATCACCTATGAAGACTGTCTTGTACAGTGGTACAACTTGTGCACTGCACAACTCCAAGTAGTTCATGGGGACACCCTGGAATTTTGAGGTTCTTAATCTGCACAATTGTATAAAATAGATTAAGTGCTGGGAATAAGGAAGCAGGGAGATACAGTCTTATACACATAACATGAAGACATCTGTACATAACACACAAATTACAGAATATCATTGTCACTGAATTTTTTTCATTATCAATGAATTTTAAACACATGTTTTAGGATTCAAAATTTAAGTGAGACAGTCCTCTCATGTATCTGATGCTGGGTCTCCCAGGCCCTTCCGTAGAGAAGGGAATCGAACTTCTCCACTACAGGTAATCCACATCACATGCCAAGCCTTATCCTCTTTGCTTCTGGCTTCTTGTTGTAGGATCTGACTCTCAGTAGTGCATTGCCCAGATACAGCATCTCCCCTTCTGCTTTGTCCATGTCAGATCCCAGCCATCCTTTGGCTTTGGCCACACCAGCTCTGTTCCCTCATTTTCCTGAGGCTCACCCCGGGAGCCCGTTCCTAGTTTCAGCTCATTACTCTCTCCTCAGTGCTGACAGCTGGCAACAGTCTCGCCCCATTATGTGGCTAAGCTAGGACGCGGGAGAGGTTAAGCACTTCCGTGGTACTAAAAATTTTTCTGCGTCTTCTCTTTGGGGGGGGTTTCTTGAGAGCTCTGACCCAGCTTTCTGTTGTTTCTCCAAACTTGAGAATCTTCACCCTGGTAACTGAATTTAAGAAGCAGACAAAAGTCTTTGGAGGCAGGGGGAAGTTGAGTCGTACAAAGCAAATGTAACTATAAAATGGAAGCTATATTCACGTGGGCCCTATTACCTGTCAACGATGAGGTACTGTCACCATTTAGAATTGGGACAGAATAGAGACATTTGAAATAACTGACCGGTGCTCATTAAAATTGCCAAGATCGTGAAAGGAGGAGCAGCAGTCACAGATGGAAAGAAACTGAACTGAGTTGGAAAATATGACAACTCAGTGTGGTTTGGGACCTTGGGTTGTTCTAGGATCACGTATGTTGCTAACATTAAGAAAGGCTGGGTGAGGGAATACAGGAACTCTCCTATTTTTGTAGTTTCTCTGTGAGTCTAAAATTATTTCAAATAAAAAGGTAAAAAAAAAGAAGAAGAAGGAAATGTGGGCAGAGCACCCCACTTGGGGATAAAATGAAATTAAATGTCATCTTATTTGGAATCCTTTTGCCTTGCCAGTATCTCGTATCGCCGCAGGGAAAATCCATGACCCTTCCGTTAACCCAGCGCTTTCTGCTGTTGCTGCCTCCTCCCATTTGAATATAACTAGTCTGCATTGCTCTAACTGTCCCGATAACCTATATTCATTACCCGTTTGCAGTTTCCACCACAGTGTCCCTGGTGTAAATCCACTTCCAACTGCCTGTCCTCACTCCCAGACTTGTTTTCACCCTTGCTGTAATTATCAGCAAACAGACCCCTTCCCTCGCAGGAGCCCTTCCACAGTCATGCTCCTGGGGCTGCATGCCAGCTCCTGGGGGGGGCTCCCCACCCACGGGCTCTGGCCCAGCTGGACTTCCACTCAGCGCTCCCGCTAGAACTCGACGGCTACGGATCTGGAATTCCAGAGGCATGTGAGCAAAAGCAACGTCGTCGTTGGCAGTGGTGTCGAGCTTTCCGAGAGATTTACCACTTTGAAATGCAGCCCCGTTTGACACATTTGGGGGCATTTCCTGCAAGTGCCGGCGTACCACTTTCCAGCCCTGCCTTTTGTGTGTTGGGAGTGGCTTCCAACTCAATTTCCAGGGGAAGTCAATATCAACCAATTTGAGAGAGCTGGATACAGACACATTTGATTTAATTCAAAACCGCTTTTTAAACACCACAATGGAGCGGACGCCGGACTATGTGATGGCAGCACAAAGACGATTAGGACGTGGTTTTTGTCCTTGAGCAGTGCCAAGTGTAGTGGGGCGACACGCCACAGTACAACATTTCATGTAAAAGTGGGAGGTGGGAGAGAGAAGCTTTTGGGCAAAACCATCTTTTTTCTTTTCCTGGAGCAGTGGAAGTGCCTTTGATAGAAGCTACACAGAATATCAATGAACTTGGAAGGAGGAAACGGGCTCTGAGTGCGTCCCATCTTGACACTCCGTATGGAACGGCGGCTCACATTTCTCTCCAAAGTTCCTATTTTCCAGTGCCTGTCTGCCGGCCGCACGTGCAGATAACCTGCCAGGGGACGACATCGCTTTAACGCGGCATATGCCGTCGACTCTCTGATGGGCCTGCCCTTCAGCATCAGCTCAGAGGCCTGGTAAAACATCGTTGTCTCAAAGCCTCCAGCCACCCATCCCCAGATTCCAACTCAGCAGGACCCGAGGAGCTCCTTACTCAGCTCCTTACTCAGGTCTGATTCATTTCCAGCCAAGGTGTCCTCCAGAGACGCCCTTTATCAAGAAGGTGTGCGTTGCTTTGGGGGGTTGTAGGGAGCAGCCTACATGAGTGACAGGTGGGGCTAGGACCTCTTGGTACTGAAAGACCCGCGGATTCCCTTACCCAAGAATCCAACACTGCCACTGGATGCAAACAGCAAGAGGTTTATTGTCACGCAGGTACCGGCGGGTGTTCGGCAGCTCCAGCTAACCGAGCACCCCGACCGGAGAGAAGCAGGGTCTTTTATAGGAAGGTACAAACAAGTTTTGGGTGGGGCGCATATGATTGGTTGATAGTTTGAACTTTGAAAAAGGCATACTTGGAGTTTGCTGATTGGCTCTGGAGACCCGCACACTCCAAGAGAGCGGCGGGAAGGGGGAACAAGCTGATTGGTTATGAGGGCCCGCGCGCGCGAAGGGAGAGGCGGGAAAGGGGAACAAGAAGGGGGAAGGGAGGAATGCCATCATGGCGTCTCCATTATTTCTATAAGCCAAGCGGTTACAGAAAGGCAAAAGAGCAATTAATAAGCAATTAATCACACAATTAATAACCTAATCTTATACCTAAAAGCCAGCGGTTTACAGAAAAGCAAACAAGCGGTTAGTTATCCTATCTGTCTACTAAGGGAGGGGTCTTTCTAGGGGAGGGGTCTTTCATTACAACCCCAGGGACAGCAGGCACACGGAATACAACTTCTGTGTATTCTGGAGAAGTTGCCTTCTGCACGGAGGCCAGATAGGCCTGGGCCACAAGCCACAGCATGGATTATAATCTTCGGGGCAAACTGTTTCCCATAACACAGATGCCGTACCCTCGTCCCAAGAGGATTCAGATTAGTAAGATGCTCAGAGGGCCGCAGCTCTATCCCAATGAGGCTGGAGCCACTCCTAAAGCCAGAGAGGACCCCATGGAATCCGGCAAGCCGCAGAAAGCCCCCAACAGGGGCCAGGCCGCATGGGGCTGAGGCGTCCTCGGGGAGTTCTGAGCCTCCACAGGCCAAAGGTGCAGACCCTCCTCCCCTCCCCCCCTTCCTCCTCCTTCTCCTTGCCAGCGCATCACACGGTGTCCACAGCGTCCACTGCGCAGCTAAGGAGTGACTATGAATATTCATCCCCTGGCTGTGCCAGAGTCACTTGCCTCTCTGCATATGCAAAACCAGAACTTACTTGGGCTGGCGGGAAGGAAGATTCCCCCAAAGAAAACATCTGATGGAGTGGGCTGAACCTGTAGGGAAAACAAAGCTGGTGATGGGAAACAGGAGTGTTCTTGTGGAAGAGGCTGCCATTGCTGCCCCAGCTTGCAAGATGCCATCGGGGAAAGGCGTGCATTCAGACCAGGGAGAGAAGCACCGTCCTAGCCTGAAGGCAGGTGACGTAGAGCTGCTGCTCCCCCGCTCCCAGGCCTCAAGGCGGAGAGGGAAAAGAGCACAAATACAGAGTTCTTTGCCTAGAGGCTATCAGAGGTTGCTCGGACAACAATATAAATAGAACAACACATGCACATTTGAAAAACATTGTCCCTCACTGAGCACCTGCTGTATGCTAAGTGCTTTGCATCTCTTATCTCACTTAGTCCTCAAGAGTACCCTGCAGGCTTGGCTCCTGCATCTCCGGTTGTAAGCTGGAAGTTGCTGAGGCTCAGAGGAGTTAGGCATCTTTGCCCCAAAGTCCTGCACCAAGTAAATGGTGGATTCAGGATTGGAATTCAGGTTTGATTAGGTCTAAAGTCTGTTGGGTCTGTGGCTCTGGAAATGCAGGAGGAACAACAGAAATGACCACTCGGGGCCAGCCATCTTCCAGCCTCCTACCCTCACCCTTTCCTTAACCCTTGACTTTCCCGCCGAAAGGATGTATGCCCAGGTCTTGTCTTCATAGGTAACCCGATACCTGTGTAGGAAACAGAAGTATCAGGACACCCCCACCCCATACCCTCTGATCACCAAATACCCTACCATATACGGATGTGAGCCCATGCCCTGCCTTGGCCCGATAAAAGACCCCCCAGGACTCCCTCCCAGTGCGACTTCTCCCGACTTGGCTTTCCAGAATTGCGGAACCTCACCCGAGAGTGCCCACCTCCTCCCAGCGCGACTTTCCTGGCTCCCCTTCTCCTGAGCCCTGAATCTTGGCCAGAGAGTGCCTTTAATAAATCTTGCCTTGTGCCTACCTCGCCCAGTGTCGTGTTTATCTGGCCTATAAAACCTTACAAAGTCCATGTTTGTTTGTTTTTTTAAGATTTTTTTTTAAATTTATTCATTTGAGAGAGTGAGAGAGAGAGAGAGACAGAGTACAAGCAGAGGGAGAGGCAGAGGAAGAGGGAGAAACAGACTCCCTGCTGAGCTGGGAGCCCAATGCGGGGCTCCATCCCAGGACCTGGAGATCCTGACCTGAGCCGAAGGCAGATGCTTAACCATCTGAGTCACCCAGGTGCCCCTAAATTCCATGTTCTTGTCTTCCCACCATTCTGCCTCTTAGGATGTGATTTAAAGAGAACCCCCCAATTTCAGGATATGTGGGATAGACACCAGGTCACTGCATGGTGGAGGAGATTCCCCGCCCAGGACCAGCTCAGCCTGGGAAGACATCCAGATATCGACCATGCTTGAATTATGGAAGCTTTTCAATAGCCATTTCCCTGTTGACCCTAACTAAACGAGGCAGTCCCGTAAGGGGGCTGTGTTGGTGCCATTGTTTCTTTTTTGTTTTTGTTTTTAATTAAAGATTTTATTTATTTATTTGAGAGAGAGCATGAGCAGGGGAAACAGCAGGCAAAGGGAGAGGAAGAAGCAACCTTCCTGCTGAGCACAGAGTCCAACATGGGGTCTATCCCAGGACTCCTGGATCATGACCTGAGCCAAAGGCAGATGCTTACCAGATTGAGCCACCCAGGCACTCAGTGCCATCGTTTCTTAAGAAAAGCACAGCCTGGCATGGATGGGGTCTGTCCTTCAAGTAGTGCCCCCTGCCTCCAAACTCACTGCTGGGCTAAGGGCTAAGCACATGGCACAGAGGAAACAGTCGGTCTTCGCCACGATACTGCCAGGCTAGCCTGATTTGTATAAATGGGGAAATCAAGGAGTAGAGGGTTTAGAGGAATCACTCAAAGCCATACATTTAGAAAGTTCTGAGCTTGGATCTAAAACCCGGTCATCCCAACACCAGACTCCACCTTCTCCAATGTGAGCCCGAATTATCAGCGTGGGCACGAGACTCGGGATGAGTGATCCCTGCATTCAGGAATATCGACCATGTTTGTCCTTAGCACTAATGGTCCGAACTGGCAGGGCCGGGTTGTCTGTCCAGTCCTGCCCTGTTGCGGACTGCCAGGGAGACTGAGACCCAGCAATGGCCAGTGTCTTGTCTATCGTCATGCAGTGACTTAGGGCTACGCTGACCCCAGGTGGGTAACTAAGATCTTGTCCGTAGTTCTTCTCTCACCTACTCATGTGCCAGCCAACTCTCCTTAACTCCATTTAGCAGATGAGGAAACTGAGGCCCATTGAAGTTAAGGGCTTGGCCCCAGTTCATACAGCTAGCGAGAGTCGAAGCTTGGATTTCCTCCAAATGTGGGCTCTTAACCCACAGGGGACGTCAGTGTGACTCTCATATTGGCAGTTCCAGGCGAAAGGGGGAGTGCACCCAGGAGGGTACACCTCGTCTAGTATCTGTTCTTTACTCAGAAACACACAATAATGGACATCATGAGGCCCATTGTGCATGTACACACGTACCCACCCTCCCCCCACCCATGCACACACACACACACACACACAGCTTCTCCATCCATCCTCCCTTCTTGGCTCTCTCCACCCCCTCACCACCGCCAACTCGAGATCCCCAGCTGGCTTCCCCACCCAACATCTAAATGTACTCTGGGTTTTGTACCCAGAAGCTTAATGTCACATCTGGCAGGAAGTGATTCTGCAAAGTTGCTGAATCCTCTTCCCCACCCCCCTTAGGGGTTCACCAAACCCCATCATCCCAGGAGTGTCCAAATATTTTCCATTCCCCAGCAAAATCAAAAGTAGCCTAGAGTTAGAAAGTCTGTAACGAGAAGGCCTAAAACCAAGCAGCGTGAACACAGAATTCTCCTTCAGGAATCCGTGGGGCTGTAGGTTCTGCCCAAGGAGCACGCAGCTGAAAGAACGCATCATGTGTCCGATTATCACCTTGAGTGAGGCTTTGGAAGAGTGAGTGCTCAGAAAGCCACCTCAAGTGGAGAAGCCACCCACCAGCATGGGCGGACCAGTTCAGGCGAGATGGACATGCAGGAGGATGAGAATAACATTTGTCGAGTGTCTCCTATTGCAAACCCCATACTATATAGAATGTCACTGGATCCTTACCCTGCCATCAGACATGATCCATTTTATCTGTTTTGTGGGTAAATATCCTGGTCTAAGAACTGGACTAAGATCTCGGATCCTGGACCAGGATCCTGAGATTTTTGTCCTGGGTCTGCTGCAAACTGGTTGCATGGCCTTAAATGAGAAAAGAGAAATCCAGAACAGGCTCTGAGATCATCAGACATTCTCCAGAGGAGTGGCTACCCAGCTATGTGTCTGGCTGTCCCCCTGGCTTGTGCGCTGGCTGACTTTGCTATCTGATCATACAGCTCCTTCGCAGGAATCCTGGAAGAACTTCAAAATCCTTTTCCAAAGAGCCTTGTAAGTGACCACGTCCTATACAATGGAATTGGCGCAAGAGATGAACTCTACTTACAGCCAAACCTGACCTGGGTCCAGTCTTTATGTCGAAGATGATGATATCAAGGCTCAGAGAGGAGCAGTAACATACTTAAGGTCACACAGCAAGTAAGAAACAGGTCTAGAACTCAGGGCTTATGGCTCAAAGTGTATTACCCAAGACGGCTCCTCCTACAGAGAGGGATCATGCCAGCCCTGGATGGCAGAACAGCTCATTTCCATTGTTTTGGACCAAATGGATTTAAGTTCTGGAAATGGCTCCTCAGGCTTTTCCTTCCATCATGCCCCTTCCCTGCTTCAGCTGAGCAGCCAAGATGAACACCGGACCCAGCCAGTTAATGTGTGCCTGGCATTAGCACAAAACTAACATTTTATTTCCCTTCCATAGTATGTAATTTCTTTGGAAGTTGAAGTGTAATGAAATTGGTGTTTATTATAATTAATAAAAGCCCCATAACTTTAAATTGGGTCATAAATCTTGCAGGGAAATCCAATACCGCTGTTAGAGTCATTCCTTTCCCAGAAGGGGCCCTCCAGAGGAAGGAGGCAGCGGGCCCCCTCCTCCCCAACAGAGGCTGGCCGCGCTCGCTCAGGCGGCCGGCTCTCCACTGCTGATCTATTTGGGTCACAGACAGAGCACAAGCAGCTTGTGGCTCTGCAAACAGAACCGTACCTTAGACTGGCGCCTGTAGATACTGCTCGAGGGTGAACATCGCCTGTATTGTCAGCTTAGCAGAGGCTTCTCCTGAGAAATAAAATGATGTGCTTTCTAGGTGCCAGGACTTCCTAGAGAAAAGGGAGATGCTGTTCTTGTCCTCCCCAAGGGCACCCCCCACCCGGGGCTCCTGGTCGAGGGCATTGTTTGCCCACGGGCAGGTGCAATTTCGTGTGGATTGTATGGGGAGAGGCGGTGTATAGACGGAAGCAGTTGACCTTCTCTTTGAGCCATGTCAAGAATGATGGGGATTACATCAGTGAGAAAGAGAGAGTGATAAGAAGGGTTTTGGAAGCCAAAGAGAGAGTTTACCAGGTGGGCACAAACATCCTTCCAGCATATCACGCTCACCTCTGCATCAGAGCCCCTGTTCTGCCTGGAGTACCTGTCCTACGTCTTTGAGTGGCTGGCACGTTAGCATGCAGATTTCAGGGCAAATATCACCTTAAAAGGCCTCTCCTCCCTCCCCTCTCCACCCATGTCTCCCCTTCTCACTCTTCTGCTATCTTTCTATTCCCTTTACAAAGCTAGCGGCTCTGTGAAGTTACATTTTTTATATATCCGTTTCCTTGTTCATGCCTATTTCCCAAGTGCCCAGTACAATGCGAACACGGTTAAACAAGAACCTTGTCTAGTTTATTTAGTGCTGCTGCCCCGTACCTAGAACAATCCCAGACACCTCATGGACAGTTAATAACTATTCTAGGCCAAGATTCATGAAACTGCATGGCTCATTAAAAGAAAATCGTTTAAAGCAGATTTAAAATTGCATGCAATGTAAGGAGGGAAAATGGTGTACAGAGATGTCAAAGCAAAAATAAAATAAGGACAGCAAAACAAAATCACTACCGGAATAGCTGGGGGGTGGAGAGAGAGCTGGAATCAAGAAGTTGTCATTTGTTTGCTGTGGGATATGCACCAGGAGCTCTCTTATTTACCTTCTCCCTTGCACGTTTTGGTCAAGTCTTCATAACTCATTAAAATAAATAAACAGGGACACCTGGGTGGGGGCAGTCAGTTGGGCATCCAACTCTTGGTTTCATCTGGCGTCATGATCTTAGGGTCCTGGGATCGAGCCCCACAGTTGGGCTCTGCATTAAGTCTGCTTGGGATTCTCGCTCTTCCTCTCCCTCTGCCCCTCCTGCTCATGCTCGTTCACTCTCTCTCTCTCTCTCAAATAAATAAACAAATCTTAAAAAATAAATAAGCAAGCAAATAACCCTGCCCCCAAACCAGGTGTGGAATTAGAGTATGAATTTCATAGGCCTTCACATCTTGCTACAGGTGGGTAGCAAATTTGGTTCTGAGCTTCCTAACAGCTAAAACAAGGAGAAATGAAATTTGACAACTTTCAAACCTCAGTGACTAGCAGGTAAACACAAAGCCATTGCCCAAGAGAAGTTTAAGTTTTCCTGGACCTGAGACACCTCCCCACTGGTCCTGACAAGGGGAGAATGCTTTGAAGTACTAAGCACCATCCTCAGTAGCGTGACTTCAGTCTATGCAGAAGAAAAGGAAATTGTCTTATAGCAGACCAATGACCTGATGCCAAAGGGCAGTGTCACAAAAACCTTTCGACAAGGAGTCCAGACCGTGCCATCTAAGCTCATCTCTGATGGGCTGACCAGAATGAGATGGAGAGCATCTTAGAGAAGTGGAAACATTTGTCCAGTCTATGCAGATGGTTCAATGTTGAGTGCATATATACTTAAAATCGGTGTATCCCTCTTGACGAGTTGACCTCTTTATCTTTATGTACTGACCTTTGTTATTATAGTTTTCCACCGTGTCTAAGTATATTTTGCCTGATGTAAGTATATTACCCATGCTTGCTTTTGGATTCTATTTCCATGGAATATCCTTTCCATTCCTTCATTTTGATTCTTTTCATGTCCCTAAGGCTGAAGTGACTCTCTTATAGGCAGCATGTATTTGGGTCTTTTTTCTTTATATATACCCAGCTACTCTATGCCTATTCATTGGAGAGTTTAATCCATTTATATGTAAAGTACAAATTGATAGGTAAAGATTTACCAATGATGGTGCTCCTGGGTGGCTCAGTGGGTTAAGCCTCTGCCTTCAGCTCAGATCATGATCTCAGGGTCCTGGGATGGAGCCCCACATCAGGCTCTCTGCTCAGCAGGGAGCCTGCTTCTCCCTCTCCCTCTGCCTGCCTCTCTGCCTATTTGTGATCTTTCTTTCTCTGTCAAATAAATAAATAAATAAATAATGTTTAAAAAAAAAACTTTCCAGTGCTCCCATCTCGTCCGTTTTCTCTATCTTATAGTTCCCTTGTTTTTTCCTTCCCCTCTTCCTGTTTTCCTTTATGAACTGATGCCTTTTTCATTGTGGTGTGCTTTGATTCCCTTCTCTTAATCTTTTGTGTATCTACTGCAGGTTTTTGCTTTGTGGCTGTTGTAAGGTTTGCATAACATATGTTATAGATGTAACAATCTATTTTAAGCTAACAATGACTTTGATCACTTACAGAACTCAACCCTTTTATATCCCCACCACATTTTATGTTGTTGATGTCAAAATTTACCCCTTTATATATTATATATCCAATAATAAATTGTTGTAGTTACACTTATTTTTAATAATTCTGTCCTTTTACCTTTATACTAGAGTTAAGTGGTTAATACACCATCATATTACACGATTAGGGTATTCTGAATCTGACCCTATATGTGCTTTTGCCAGTGTGCTGTATATTTTCATATGATTCAGATTGCTAATTTGTAACTTATATTTCAGGTTATTAGAGCTTTGTTCTATATTCTTGTAAGGCAGGTCTAATGGTACTGGATTCCTTCATCTTTTGTTTGTTTGGGAAAGTCTTTTTCTCTTCTTCATTTTTGAAGGGCAGCTTTGCCATGTAGAGTTGTTGGCGGATTTTTTTCTTTTGGTGCTTTGACTATATTATTCCACCTTCTCCTGACCTGTAAGGTTTCTGCTGGGAAAACTGCTGATAATCTTATGAGGGTTGTCTTGTATATGAGGAATTTTTTTCCTTATTACTGACAATAAAATTTCCTGTTGTCTTTGATTTTAAGAGAGTTTTAATATACTGTGTCTTGGAGGACATAATTTTGGGTTGAAATTTTAGGGGGACCTAGGAGCTTCATGAACTTGAATATCCAGATCTCTCTACAGATTTGGGGAGTTCTCAGTCACTATTTCTTTAAATAAGCTTTCTGCCTCTTTATCCCTCTCTTTTCCTTCTGGGACTCCAATAATGTATTGATTGCTCTCTTAATGGCATCTTGTAATTCAGAAATACTTTTTGACTTTCTTTCATTGGTTTTTTTTTTTTTTCTTTCTTTCTTTTTGCTCCTCTGAGGGGATAATTTTAAATTACCTATCTTCTGGTTAACTAATTCTTTCTTCTGCCTGGTTGATTCTAATACAGAAGCTATCTATTAAATTCTTCAGTCATTGTATTCTTCAACTGCAGGATATCTCTGTGTGTGTTTAATGGTTTCTGTTTCTTGGTAAAACCTCTCATTTTTATTACACGCTTAATAATTTTGTTTAGTTATCTATTTACATTTTCTTAGAGTCCAAAGAGTTTCTTTAAGAAAATTATTTTGAGATTTTATCAGTTTATAGATCTCCACTTCTTTTGGGTCAGTCATTGGAATTTTATTTGTTTCCTTTGGTCATGTCCTGTTCCCTTAATTTTGGATGATACTTGTGGCCTTCATCAGACCATTGAAATGTATTAAGCAAATACTAACAAATCTAAAGGGAGAAATAGACAAAATACAATAATAGTAGGGGACTTCAATACCTCACTTTCAATAATGGGCAGATTATCTAGACAGAAAATCAGTAAGGAAACAATGGACTTGAACTGTAGACCGAATGGACCTACCAGGCATATGCAGAACATTTCATCCAACAGCAGCAGCAAATACACATTGTTCTCAAGTGCACAGAGAACATTCTCCAGGGTAGATTGTATGGTAGGTCACAAAATAAGCCTTAGCCAATAACTGAAATCATGCCAATAACTTTTCCAATCACAGTGGTATGACACTAGAAATCATTAAGAGGAGAAAAACTGGAAAATTCACAAATTTGGAAATTAAATATCACACTCCTGAACAATGGGTCAACAAATAATCAAAAGAGAAACCAAATATATCTTGAAACCAATAAAAATTGAAGCACAGCATACTACAATTTGTGGGATCCGGCAAAAGCAGTTCTGAGAGAGAAGTTTATTGACAAATGTCTACATTAAGAAAAAAAAAGAAAAGATCTCAAAGAAAGGATCTAACTTTACACCCTAAGGAAATAGGGGAAAATAAAACCAAACAAACAGAACAAAATAAGCCCAAAGTTAGCAGAAGAAAGGAAATAACAAAGATATGGCAGAAATAAATGAAATAGAATACAGAAAATCAATAGAGATGATTGACAAAACCAAGAGTGGTGTTTTGAAAATATAAACAAAATTGACAAGTCTTTAGCTAGATTAACTAAGAAAAAAAATGAGAAGACAGAAATAAATAAAACAAGAAATGAGAGAAGAGACATTAGGAATGATACCACAGAAATTCAAAGCATCATAACAGACCACTGTGAATAATTCTATGCCAACAAATTGGATTACCTAGAAGAAAATACATTCTTAGAAAAACACAATCTGCCAAGAAAGAATCATGAAGAAATAGAAAATCTGAATGAGCAGTAAGTAAGAGATTAAATTAGTAGTAAAAAAAAAAAAAAAAAAAAAATTCCCAATACAGAAAAACCCAGGACTAAATGGTTTTCCTGGTGAATTTTACCAAACATTTAAAGAATAATTAGTGCCAATTCCTCTCAAACTCTTCCAAAAAAAAATTGAAGAGAAGGGAATGCTCCCAAACTTATTTTACAAAGCCAGTGTTACCCTGATACCAGAGAAGGACAGCCCAAGAAAACCAGGAAAACAAAACTATGGGCCAGTATCCCTGAAGAATAGAGATGCAAAAATCCTCAAAAATATACCAGCAAACCAAAAGCAACAGCACATGGAAAGGATTGCACACCATAAGAATGTAGGGATGATTCAGCATAGATAAATCAGTAAGAGGACCAAAGATAAAAATGACATGGTCATCTCAATAGATGTATGAAAACATTCAAAAAAATTCAACACCCTTTCATGATAAACACTCTCAGTAAATTAGTATAGAAGGAAAGCGCCTCGTTATAATAAAGGTTGTTTATGACAAGCCCACAGTTAACGTCACACTCAGTAGAGAGATGTTGAAAAATCTTGGAAGTCCTAGCCAAAGTCATTAGGCAAGAAAAGGTCAGGGGAAGCATCCAAATCAGAAAGGAAGAAGTAAAACTATTTCTGTTTGCAGATGATATAATCTTATATATAGATAATACTGAACATGCCACCAAAAATCTATTTGAACTATTAAATGAATTCAGTAAAGTTGCAGGATACAAAATCAAAATACAGAAATAGTTGTGTTACACCAACAACAGTCTGAAAAAGAAATAAATAATCCCAATTACAATAGCACCCAAAACAATGAACACTTAGGAATAAATTTAATTAGGAAAGTGAAAGATATGTATGTTGAAAATTATAGGACATTGATGAAAAAAATTGGAGATGACACAAACAAATGGAAAGATATCTTGTGCTCATGAGTCAGAAAAATTAATATTGTTAAATTGTCCGTACTACTCAGAGCCATCTATAGAGTAATGCAATTTCTATCAAAATTCCATTGCATTTTTCATAGAAATTGTAAAAAGCAATCCTAAAATTCATGTGAAACCACAAAATAGCCTGAATAATGAAAGCAATCCTGGAAAGAACAGAGCTGGAGGCAATCACACGTTCTGATTTCAAACTTCATTACAAAGCTGTGGTATCAAAACGGTATGGAACTAGCATATATATAGACCTATAGACCAATGGAACAGAATTGAAAGCCAGGAAGTAAACCCTTACATACATAGCCAACTAATATTTGATGAGGAAGCCAGGAATACTCAATGGGGGTAGGGTAATCTTTTTACCAAATGGTGTTGGGAAAAATGGATATCCACATGTAAAAGGGTGAAATTGAACTTCTGTCTTACACCACTCCCCCCCAAAATTAACTTGAAATGGATTAAAGACTTAAATGTAAGACTTTTAACTTGTAACCATCAAACTCCTAGAAGAAAACAGGGGAAAAGCCTCAACATTAGTATTGGCAAGAATGTTTTGCATATGACACCAAAAGCAGATGCAAAAAAAGCAAAAATAAACACGTGGGGCCACATCAGACTAAAAAGCTTCTGCACAACAAAGGAAATTATCTGCAAATGAAAAAGCAACCTACAGAAAGCGGAAAATATTTGCAAACCATGTATCCTATAGGACGTTAATAGATATCCAAAATATATAAGAAACTCATAAAACGCAATAGCAAAAAGAAAGAAAGAAACAGTAACAACAAAACTCCTCAAACAAACAAGCAAAAAACCCAAAAACATGGTCTAATGAAAAAATAAGCAGAGAACCTAAATAGACACGTTTCCAAAGAGGACAAACAAATGACCAGCAGATGCATGAAGATACTCAGCGTCAGTCATCATCAGGGAAATGCAAAGCAGAACCACAATGAGATATCAACTCACACTTGTTTGAATGGCTCTTATCTAAAAGACAAGAGATAACGAGTACTGGGGAGGATGTGAATAAGAGGAACCCTCGTGCCCTGTTGGTGGGAATACAAATAGGTACAGCTATTATGGAAAACAGTATGAGAAAACAGTATGGCTATTGAACACTTGAAATGTAGCCAGTGTGATTAAGGAACTGAATTTTCATTTTAAAGTATTAATTAATATACACCGAAATAGCCATCTTGGCCGGCCACCATATTGGACAGTGCTCTTCTAGAAGGAGAAATGGGAGCTGCGTACTGGAATCACTGGAGGCAGCCTCCCCTGGGTCGTGTCTAGCTCTATGCAAATGCTGGAAGAAGGCTCTCTTTGTTTCGAGGCCATTGCCATTCTCCACCCTCCCTTCACTGATTCTCACTAAGCCGGCCAGCCAGTCCTGGTAAGGCAGTGAGCTTCTGGAAAAGTGCGACCTAATGGTCTGGTTCTGACCTTTGCATCCTCAGAGTCTAGGGCGGTGCCCCGCACTGGAAGTTCATTAACTCAGCCAGAGTCTGGTTGACTCTCTTCCCATCTGTCGGGCTTGGCGCATCCGTGCTGCGGTGAGGACTGATTACCTGCTCGGAATGGGGCATAATGAAGATTTTAAAGACAGGTGTGAATATCTGATTGAAAAGGCAGATACAGGCAAGGAATTGCAACTCACATTAGTATTATCTTTGTAAAAAGCCAGGCTGCTGTCTCATTGTGGAAAGGAGGGGTACCCCCCAACCTTTCTTTTTTTTTTTTTTTTAACTGAGAGAATTGTTTGCCGTGGGTTAAATTAAACCCATGTTCCAATATAAAATGCGACATAATTCAAGTCAATGTTAATGATGATGGGAAATCTTAAGAATTATCTTTCACAGTAAATTACCTGTGAGATCGCAGGTACTCCTTATCAGAAGTCAATTCAATATAAAGAACACTAACCATGAAGAAGTGATAAATTATGGAGCGAGTCCGCCTGCCATCATTTGGGTTGTCTTAGTTTTGAGTTTCCGGGAGCAACGGTGACTGTAGGGAAGTCATTTCCTATCTCTGGGCTGCGGGTCCCTCATCTGAAAAATGAGGGAGGTTGAACCGGATGCTCTCCAAGGAGCTTTCCAGCTCTGAAAATTTATCAGTCTCAGATTCCATGAAACAGATCCATTTGGCATTTCATCCTCCAGTGCTCTCGCTACAACAGAGACCCTGTTAATTTAATAAACTGAGCAGTCTCCTCGGAGGCAGCTGTCAGGAGTGGCTCCCCTCCCGGCCCTCCCCACACAGGAAGCATTTGTACTCAGCAACATGAATTTGCAGATGCTGAGTCTGTTCCCAAGGTCGGGCTGGGGAGGAAGGGGTTGGGGCTGTTCTGTGTCTCTGCTTTCCAGATGCGATGAGGGGGTCTCCTGCCCTGGTTGCCCGGAGGACAGATTGTGACGGAGAACCCCAAAGGGTAGCTGATGGCTCAGAAGAAGGTTTTTCTCCTTCCGCTCCACCCCCCATGGTCTCTCCACTCAGCCCCCCACCCCCATATTTAATGATCTCCCAATCCTCATCTGACATGCACTCAGAACTGCTGTTCAGGGAGGTTAATTGTACTTTAATTGCCTCTGTATCCAGGGGCACTTATATTATCGCTTGTGACTCAGAGGCTTGGGGACAGGCGACTAACTCCTCTGTCCCCTCATGCCTCTAGAGCCGGCTTACCCTCACCCTGCTCTTCACACCCTTCAGCATCTGTCTCCTCTTCTGGTCCATGCCTTCCTGATGTCCTTTGTCCCAGCCGTATGCTTTTTGTCCTTGCCCCTGGACCAAACTGGGATCCAGGGCAGGTGAGGTAGGGTTAGGAGGTAGGGCAGATTTCATGGCTTCAGCTGAGGCAGTCATAGGTCTTTATGATGCAAAGGGTCATGGATATATGTTTCTATAGACCATTATACAGCTAATGTTTATACATCTAAACATTAATATGTTATATAAAAACATTTAAACATGAAACTTACATTACATTAAAATTATGCACATTAAATAAACTATGTTTAGGTTTCCCTGAATATGCTACCTGCCCTACTCTAGATTAGCTCAAAAACAAGGTGAGTCCTGAGCCTACGGATGGTCAAAACCAGAGACTTAGAGGGGGGCTGGCCCCATACTTTATTTCTGACCAGAGACTCTCCCTCCACATCCCATCAGGCTCCTACACTTCAGCCTTCCAGATACTTTATCTAGGAACACTAAAGACCTCACCCTTCCTCCTTGCAACCCTAAGCACCAGCCATATTCAGTATTTCTTTTTTGTCTCAGTGAACTGAACTGCTGGGTGCTGCCTGAAAGCTGCCAGGTCCGCTGGAACCCCTGCAGAGTGAATTCCCTTTCATACCGTAAAGACCGCCTCCTCCATGAAGCCTTCCTTGGTACCACAAGACAGTCTGTAGTGCCTTCTTTTCCTAGAATCTCAAAGTATAATTTCATGGTACCGTTCAGTATCTCCTTACATGTCTGTTTCCCTCCACTCAAGGCAGACTCCAGTCACGACCCTTGTCGTGTTCCAGCCCACGGTGTAGCTCCTGGTTTGTAACAGGCATGGAGGCCATATTCACTGACTTAGTTAACTAACGAGTGAATGGTGAAAAATGTTGGAAAATGCATTTAAGGTCATGGGCTTTCAGCAGCGCCTGTTAATGCTGCTCCCACATGGTGGAAAATAGCAGGGTCTCTGTCATTTTCTCCTGTTTCTACAAAATTAACATGATGAGCTTTCAACAGTGGGCAGCACCACAGACAGCTCCCGGATTCCAGCACAGAGAAAATGTATGCATTTTGCTTTGGTGTCTACATCAGCGCTTCTCAGATGTGAATGTGCCATGAGATCACCTGAAGGTCTTGTTTGGTTCAGGGGGGCAGGGGCAAGGGCCTGAGAGTCCACCCATCTAGCTGATGATGTCAAGACCAACCTCTGTTTCAGGGATTACTACTCTTGAGTAGTAAGAGTTTACTCCATTTCTTATAAAAGGGGGGATGCTTTCTAATTAGAAGCCTTAAAAAGCAAAAAGAACAGTGTGTCTTAGGAGAAAGTTAGCTTTAGAGTTAGACTCAAGTCAAATGTGGGTCCTACTACATTACCATCTAGGTGATCTTAATGTTCTTAAATTCTTGAAGCCTTGAATTTGGTACACATGAAACAGTGGTTTGTATTGCCCCACCCCCGCCACCCGCCTGCCAGGTTTGTGTAAGGTGCTTCCAGCCTTGTGGTAGACCTTCCATAATGAGCTATCCATTTCCTTCTAAGTGGAGACAGTTTTCCTTCTAAATGAATCCATTGCTTGCTTTCTCTGATACATCAGACTTCTCCTCCATAATCAGAGCCCCTCTCAGAATGACAGTTACAGCCCTACCCCTGACATCAGACTGGCCATGGGTCATACCTTGTCTGACGGGATGGGGATGCACTCATGTGTATGACCTCTAAGCTGGAGCTCGAAGGGCCAGCCTGTCTTCTCCGGTCTTTCCTCTGCCCCTCTTCCACAAGACGATCAATGACAGAGCCAGGGGTTCTTCCTTCAGCCAGGGTCCCAAACTAGAGGGGACAGTGGCTGAGCTCCAGTCAACTTCCAAGGAGAATATTAGATGAGGGAGAAACAAACCTTTTTTTCTGAAAGCCACTGAGATTGGAGGGGCTGTTTGTTATTGCAACACAGGTAATTTGTCCTGACTGATAAATCCTACTATACATTTATTGTCTTCCCATCTATTCTATGCATGGCACTGAGATGGTCTTTGAGATTGCAACTCGTCATACTATGACTATCATGGCAGTTATGTCCTGGAAACCCTCAGAGTTTAGTGAAGGGGCCAGAAATGTAAATTCCCAAGCATAACACACAATGGAATTCAGTTCATCTGAGCAGGTCTGTAAGGGAGACCGCAGCAGAAAGATTAGCAAATCCTTCCCAAGGAACTGAAGAAGGTCTCATGAGAGAAGGGGCATTCGAGCCAGGCCTTGAAGAATAAATGACTTTTGGTCCAACATTATATTGCATTGAACATAGCACATAAAACTGTGTATTTGGGGATCAGAAGTCCCATAGTCCAGTCTTGATTCTGGCATTTGTTTGCTGTGTGATCTTGAACAAGACAGCTACCCTCTCTGCGTGTCATTCTTCTGCAAAGAAAGGCTCATAAAACATCTCATACCAGGCAGGTCTGAGTAAAATCATCTACAAACACATCTCCTAGCACATAGCTTACATGATAGACATAGTAGTGTGTCATGGAATAATCCTGTCTTCCAGTAGTTCCGATGGAAACACCTGCTTACATTTTTGAGAGCTTAGTTTGTTCTTAGTACCGGGCTTCATACTTTACTTAATCCTCTCAAAACCCTGTGTGGTGGGAACTATTATTATCCCTGTTTTGCAAGAAAGAAAATAGCCTTTAAAAAAAAAAAAGATTTTATTTATTTATTTTATTTGAGAGTAAGAGAGCAAGAGAGCGAGCAGGGGGAGGAGCAGAGAGAGAGGGAGAAGCAGACTCTGCTTAACGGGGAGCCTTACTTGAGGCTTGATCCCATGACCCTGAGATCGTGACCTGAGCTGGAGTTGAGAGTCAGATGCTTAACCGAATGAAAATAGACTTTGAATTGGACTTCTTAGACAGCTCGACTCCAGCCTATGCTCCTAACCACTGCACAGTTCTGCCTCCTGCAGCAGAAGGAGAGAGGCCTCAAACTCTGCCATGCGTGTGGGCAGCGGAGCTGAGTAGGAATCAGGGCAAATAGAGAGGGCTAGGAAGAGCGTTTGAAGCCACTCACCTGGGGATGGCAATGCCGGTGGAGATTATAGAATCTTTGAGGATGCTCTCACCACAGCTCTGTGCTCCTGTGCTGTTCCTTTTGGAACTTCACAAATAATGATAATACTTTTTTCACTCACCACAACCTATACTGAATACAGACAAGACCCTTAGAGAAATACAAAAATGAATCAGACCTACTCTAAGTTTTGGAGTTTGATTTTATTCTTTGGGCTTGAGGGAGCCATTGGAGGGTTTTGAAGAGGCAAGTAGAGGAGTGAATCTGGGCTTTGCGGGGCAGGCTTTGCCTGCCTCGGAAGATCTATTGGAGATCTAAGAGCCTGTGTGTGGGGAAGCCAGGCGGGAAGCTAATGGATAGTATAAGACAGAGCAGGAAGGTGGAGAAGAAGAGTGAAAGGCTAGATCCATGGCTTGGCCTTCAGAAGGCTGGGAAAGGGGATGTGATGGGAGGGAAAGGGGAGAGGGGACACTGAGATTTGGAACCGGAACTGATGCCAGCAGGAAAGAGAGGGAAAGAACTCTTACAGAGGTGTGAGCAGGGAGAAAGAAAACAGCAGTTACAAAGAGGCATCCAGGACAAATGACAGTGGAGAATTATTCCTGGCTCTGGGACTGCAGAAGAAGGTAAGGAAGGTGTCACCAGACCCTCGGAGGAGCCATCACCATAGAACACAGCTCCTGCTAGCAGGAGAGTGAGGTAGGGAGGAAAGAGGTAGGGCATGAGGGTAAAAATCCCCATCCCCCCGCCAACCTTCTGATCATCCATTGACCACACCAACCTTCAGCCAGAAGGCAAGGGAGCTCAGATGGTATGGTGCATAGAAGTCAGCCTCCTCAAGGTCAACGAAGGTCAGAGGAAGACAGAGGACTGACCAATGTGGAGTTGCTCACAAAGAATGCCTCGCATAGTGTCTGCAGAGAAGGACAGTCTTATGCTTACACATGGGCTCCGAAGCCTCATGGCCTGGATTTGAATCCCAGTTCTTGCACTAATGTGTGACAGAGGGCAAGTTATTTTGCCTCTCTGAGCTTCAATTTCCCCATCAATTTAAAAAAAAAATTTTTTTTTTATTGTTGCAAGTTAGTACATAGTGCCTGGAATACAAGTGCTAGATCACCTGCGAACTTGGGTTTGGTTTTTATTCTTGTTTTACAAAATAATGGTCCATTGATGAATATAGGGAATGCATAAAGAGATGCTGGTTGAGGGGTAGGTGTGTGGGGGGGTGCTGTCTTAAATGTTAAGCCTTAAGTCTTGTTCTTATGGGGTCTTTGGTACTGTGGACTGTTCATGGGGAGATGGCTTAGCAGACAAGCTGACATGAGCACTAGGGCTGGGAAGAGAATAATAGGGCTAGAATAGCTTTGGGCCTCAGCCTCATAGGGAATGATGGTTCTCAAGACAAAGCAATAGATGGGACTGTCCAGCAAAAGTCTTTGGGAAAAGAAGGGTCTGGTATCTTTCTGTCCTTGATAAGGCTACTGATCCATCTGTTCTGACTTAACCCCTTAAATGGGGATCCCAGTGGGGCAACTAACTACATAACCCTCTGCCTGGTTCTTCCTGGGGACAAAGTCATTCTTGGGTGTTACATGGTTAGATAAAGTCTGAGACAAAATCTAGTCTTTGTATGGTGCTGAGTCTGTTGACCTACCAAGCTTTCTTTCATTCATCAAGATTGGATTTGGTATGTAGGTGCGGGACACGGTCCAAGAAAAAGTGGGAAAGAATCAAAATGATCAAGAAACAACCTTGGTCTCCTGAGCAGCTATTATCTATTTTTATACGTCGAAATAGGCTTTAGTGTTTGCTGTGGTAATGTGCATACTCTTGGACCTTTGTGAGCTTAGAAATCATTTAGAGCTCTGCTTCCTGGCTCAGGAAAGCAAAAGTAACATGAACGGATGTGAAACCCCAATCCAAAGCCCAACACAGGGGCCGCTGGATAATAAGGACATTTTGAGGAAGGCTGCAGTTCTCAGCCAGGTGCACAGAGAATCAAGTGTGTTCAAGTCCGTGAATGCCACAGAGCCCTTGGGTACCCACATTGAGCTGGGGGCTGGACTGGGTTTGCTGTACTCCTTGCCCATCCAAGGGAGCCTGAGAAGCAGACCTGGTTCAGATCCCAAGTTCAACGACAGATGGACTGTGAGCTCTGGCAGGGGACTGCATGTTTCCCACATCTTTTCCCATAGCAGTCCCAGTGCCTAATCTGGTGATGGTCAGACAGTAGGTGCTCAACAATAGGCAGGAAGCTAAGCATGTAAAGCTATGGCGGGGGGCGGGGGTGTCCAAGACAGGACATTTACAAGGCTTTTTATTAGACAAAGGGCGGTGCCATGTGTTGAGCCCTGCGACCCTTTTCTGTGATTCACTTTCCTCATCTATAGGAAATAGAGGATCTACATATTCCCCCCACCCCCCGCCACTTCAGGGTTTTGTTTAAGGGACTGAGACAGTGTGCAATGAAGTACTGATCCCTGGTAAGTGGCTAGTAGAGAGGAACCTCAGAACTATAAATTACTACAGCATTAGTATTCTTATCACTGTTTTGTTTGTTATTTTTAAAACATTGGCTTAGTCATAGATGTTCTGGTTTGAAAGGTCATCTAAGTCTTGTTTTCTAACCTCGTGGCAGGTATAAGGTGACCAACCAGGTGTGTCCTAGGTGCCCACAGTGGCGATGTCTTGTCGGCCTTCCCCGGCAGGAGATTCTGAGTGTGGGGGACACTGAGACCCCTTCCCCTCCAGGAATAGAGGGAGCACATTTCCTGTCTTACTTCACTCTCTCAAGATTCCATGAATTAGGGAAGTCACAACGTTAATGCCCTTTTAGAGATGAGAACAGAGGTAACAAGCTGTAAAGATAATGCAATAAACCAGTAAACATCAAGGTGGGACCTTGAACCAGGGTCATCTGAATCTTGGCCCCACATTTTTTGACTGACATGCCTCTACTGCTCATTTGGCCCATTATTAATGATTTCAGTTTTATTTTAAATACGTCTGATGTCAAATGCCTCCCTCATTTCTTAAGACACACACAATGGAGCACTTTCCCCCAATTTAAGCATTTTTCTTTTCTTGGGATAATCAGTAAGATTTCGCTGCTCTTCACTGGAATTAAGAGACCTCCATTGAGGAGTATTGTAAAAGCGGGGATTAAACCACTCATGCTTGAGCCCTTTGCTCTTTCAAGGGGATTATTCTTAAAGAAAAAAAAAAAAAATCCACCCAGTTAATCATTTTGCTGTGGGCCAGGTTACTGTGGCTGGGGTGAATTCGGCAGCCAAGGGCTTAGGTTTGGCTCATTCACAAAGCATCTTCTCCTCGCACAGGAGGGGCTGGGGTTGGGGGGGGGGCAGGGCCGGAAGAGGCTCTGGGGCGGAAGCTGGGAAGCTGGGAAGTGACTAACTAAGGCAAGACAGCTCCCTGCAGGCCTTGGGAAGGGAGAACCCATCAAGAACTCTGCCACGTGGGGCAACAGCCTAAATCCTGCCCACCCTTTCTCTCCCTGTATCCTTTTTGCACTCTCTTGGGATGTCTTTCACTTTGAGGCTCTTTTCCCAAAGGAATTACATATTTTATATGTGCTTATATACATGGTTATAAAAAATTGCCTGTGTGGGGAGGACCACGGGATGGTGATCCAGGCGAAATTGGCCAACCGTATTCTGGAAACCTCTGCTCATCAATCAGGGAATTTCTATTTTCAATAATAAAAATAATAACAAGCCCAACTACCTCAGAGCCTCAGTTCCCTATTCTGTTTTCACTTATTCCTCATATACTCTCTAACAGGG
Organism: Mustela nigripes; assembly: GCF_022355385.1. NCBI lineage: Eukaryota > Metazoa > Chordata > Mammalia > Carnivora > Mustelidae > Mustela > Mustela nigripes. The sequence continues at coordinate 38,339,704 of NC_081572.1, forward strand.
GCTGTGTCAGCTGTCAGCTGATGGAGAATATGGTACATATTGGCTCAGATATATGATGCTGTTCTCTCCGAGCTCAGAGACAAGCTGTCCTCAGAGCTTGGCGTAGGGCAGAGAGGAGGAGGGCAGTTACTTTTCACAGGATGGAAATACTGCTGGTTAGGAGGGGCAAGACTTAGAAATAGCTGCTTTGCCTGATGACAAGCTCCCCAGAGAGTGTGTGGTGACCAGCAGCAGGCCACACGCATTCACAGTGGCTAGCCAGGAGAAGGTGGGCGTGAGAGTTGTCTGTGGCCCAAAATGGGGCATGGTGAGGCTCTAGTGCCAATAGGACGGTAACAGGAACACAGTGTCTGAGTGCCTGGGTTATGTGCTGGCTCAGTCCCAGGGATGTGGAGACACACCTGTCAGATCTGGCTGCAAGGTACCGTCCCAGGTAAACCATTATCTGGGATCTGTCCTCATAAGCAAAAGGTTGCGGTCCATGGGAAATCATCATGAGATTTGCACAGCCCCAGAACTGAGGCTCAAAGTTGTGGGAAGGATGGTTGACTTGAGGCTAGGCTCAGTAGGATCAGCAAAGAAAAATGCAGAATACCCAGTTACATTCAAATTTTAGAGAAGCAACATTTTTGGTATATTTTGGATACAGTAAACATTGATTTATTGTCTACCTGAAATTCAAGTTTAATGGTCTCCTGTATTTGATCTGGCAACACTGCTCAAAGCAGAGACTTGTGGCCCTTCCATCCCTCCTGCCCATATGGTCAAATTTAGGTGTCCCTATTAATCCAAGTGTGGGGGGAAGGGGCAAAGTCAAGAACTTGTGGTTGATGGTAGAACTGAGGAGGGCCCAAACCCAAAGATGGGGGGCTAAAGCCCTGATCTTCAAACCATTAGCTAGAAAGTCTTATGAAGCAAGAAAGACTGTAAAAGAGGTCAACCAGGAAGAGGATGGGGAAGAACTGGTCAAGTGGGGGGAAGCTCAGCTGCCTGGCTAAGACATAGGTTTAAGCTCCTCTCTCCCAAGTGTCAGCGGCCACAGGCCCATAGGAGGGAAGTTGAGGTCCAGACTACCCTCTTCCAAAGGAAAGCTTCTGGGTATCTGCTTCCAGGGGCTGTCATGGACACACAGGATTCTCATGTCCTTTGGATTTACGGGTGCCAGGGGGCAGGGTGAACCATGAACAGGTTTATGTATACATATTGTATATATTATGTACACCATATATCCTATAAAGCATTGCCTCAGGTGTCTTTGCATAGAGTGTTACAACCTTTAATCTTTACAACAATCCTTTATAAGATTGAAATCAATACAAATACCCCATTTCACAGGTAAGACTCCTGAGGCTCACAGAGGAGAGGGAATGTGTCCAAGGTCACACAGGATTAAGAGGGCATGGGAATGATCCCACATTCTTCTGCCTGCCAAAGGTTTTGTGAAATAACCCCACCCCACAATTTAGAATATTTCAGCCTTCATTCTGGCTCCGCTCAACCACCAACTAGCCATATCGTCATGGTCTAGCCTGTCCTCCTATGTCAGAGACACAAGTTGACAGGCAAGGTCTTAAACATGCCCTCCAGGTCTTGCAAGTGGAGACTAGTGATTAAGATCATGGACTCTGGGTCAGAGATCAAGTCCTGCCTGGACTTCTAGGGTGGGCATGTTCATTAACTCTGAATTTGGTTGAGCTTCTCTGCAATGAGAATTGTTATAAATAACCAAAGGGACAATTTATGTGAATCTCTGGCATGTAAATGGTCTTCAATCAATGTTCCTTCTACTCTTTGTCCTCAAGTGTTTTGATGTTCTTACAACTTGGAGGCTAGTCTGCCAGCTCGGTATAAATACTTCCATTTGTTTCTTCCCTGAGATCTGCCCTCATTAACAAAAGGTTGCAGTCCATGGGAAATCATCAAGAGCTTTGCACACCACTCGAAATCCAGTACCTGCACCCTGTCCTGCCTCATCTGGCCCTTCGATGAGTTCTCCACTTCACCTCCTCCTACCTTCTCCTCCTCTTTCATTCCAGCTCTGTCAGCCTTTCTGCCATTCTGAATGTGCAGAGCTTTTCTCTGCCCCAGGCCTTTCAGGTGCACTCTCCTCTTGGTTCCCATGCTCAATAGCAGCTCCCACGTCTCCTGCCCCATGTGGTCTTCCCAAACCACTGTAGCTCAAGTCATCCTTTTCCTACTCAATCATACCATTCCCATTCTGTTTTTCCTAAGCACTTATTACCTAAAGTCAACTTGTGTTAATTTCTGACTTGCATTTTGTCTGCTTCCTGATCACACTATTCTATTCCGTGAGAATAGGTATTGCAACTGTCTTGCTGATTCCTGTATTCCTGGTATTGGGAGGAGTCCCTAATACATAGTAGTACTCAATAACCATGTACTGGTGAGTCATTGAGTGAGTGAGTGAATGAATGAATGAATCCATCCATCCATCCACCCATCCATTTACTCTCCCATCCATCACTCCTTCTATCTATCTATCTATCTATCTATCTATCTATCTATC